>NC_079193.1:351432639-351521135 GCF_029499605.1 Hyla sarda
TAGGCAGTATAGTTCCCCCCACATTCGGTAGGCAGTATAGTTCCCCCCACATTAAGTTGCCAGTTCCCCCGAAGATTTTTCGGGACACAGGGATGTCCGGCATAGGAATACCTATGATTATCTGCCCGGGCCGGCTCCCGTGTGTGGCTGCAGGCGGGGGCCGGCCAGAGCAGCTAAAAACTAATACTGTATACCGGTACTTAAAACCAGGGTGCCTCCAGCTGTTGTAAAATTACAACTCCCAGCATGCCAGGACAGCCTTTGCCGTGCTGGGAGTTGTAGTTTCACAACAGCTGGAGGCACCCTGGTTTTTAGTATACAGTATTACTTTTTAGCTGCTCTGGCCGGCCCCCGCCTGCAGCCACACAAGGGAGCCGGCCTGGGCAGATAATCAGAAGTTTTCCTATCCTGGACCTTTATACCCGGCGTATAAGACGACCCCCGACATTTCAGAAGAAAATTCAGGGTTAAAAAGTCGTCTTATACACCGGGATATACGGTATTTATTTTTTGCACAGCCAATTGTACTTTATAATGACACTTTTCATTTTACCATTAAATGTAAGGCTTCCGTACTCGGCAGGCAGGAGGCCATGAACTGTTTCCGTGGCAGCCATTAGGACACGTTCTTGTTCCGGGGTCGCTGATTGGGAACAGAGAAGGCTCCCCTGTCTATCCTATAGATGTTGTGGTCATTACTGACTACGGCATCTATAGGGTTAATACAAAGACCAGTGCAACCTTGAAGTTGCTTCAGAATCGCTGCCGTGATTGATATCCAGGTCCCAACGCCAATCTTCAGCGCCGTGTCCGGCAGCACAGGGAAGATGTAGAACGTATGGGTATGTCCTGTAGCGGGAATGTACTGGTTGACCGGATGTCCCCATATTTCCTATAGTGGGAAGGGGTTATCGTATTGAATGAAGTGGGCATCTTGGCGCCTTCTGTTTACAGGAAAATTTTATATTTTGTAACTTTTTGTTGTATATAACAACTTTGACTTCTTGTTTTCCAGGACCAAGAACTTGCAAACAAAGTGAAAAAAAAAGCTGGAGTCCCCCTGATGTTCATAATTCAGAACACAATTGTTCTCGACAAGCCGTCCCCCAAGTCTGTGGCCCACGTCCAGGCTATGCAGGCCAGCCAGATGTTTCCCGAGCATCAGAAACACAACATCGAGCATCTGAAAGACGAGCAGGGGGTCCCCCGAGTCACAGAACGCAGAGGGAGGAAGAGGAAACATGTCGGGGGTCCCAACCCTTTAAGCTGCATGAAGAAAAAGAAGAAAAATGATCCAAAACCCACAACACCAGCTCCTGAGCAAAAGAGGAAAAGGAAGAGAAAGAGGAACAAGCCCACAGCAGAGACTGCATAACAAAGATGAGACCCAAATCCACAGTTGCAGATAGTGTTGAAGGGGTTACAAGATAAAAAAAAATATGGCATCTTTCTTACCAAAACAGCGCCTCTTCTGCTTATAGGGCTGTGTCTGGTATTGCAGCTCGGCAGTATCACAGTGAATGCCACTTCCTATAGACCTGAAGGGAACAGTTTTTGGGTGGGGGGTAAAATCAGCCGTGTTTGTGTTTTTTTTTTTTTTTTTTTGTTTGTTTTTTTTTTTGTCCAACATCTATAACTTTGATACATTTTATGGAATAGCTTTATTTATTTCAGTAAATGTCTTCTTTTTTCACACTAAAATTGTGTATTTTTGTAAACTGGGATTGCATTTTATTTTTTTCCTATCCTAGATTGATGGCCTCCAACCTGTTTCTTTCCATTTGGTTTTAAAGGGGTACTCCAGTGAAAAACTATATATTTTTTTTATATTTTTTTATCAAATGGTGCCAGAAAGTTACAGATTTGTAAATTACTTCTATTAAAGAATCTTAATCCTTCCAGTACTTATCAGCAGAGAGCACTGTTGTCAGACTGGAAAGAACTACACAACTTCCTGTGGAGCATACAGCAGCTGATATCTCTGTCCATGTTAGGAACTGTCCAGAGCAGGAGAGGCTTGCTTTAGGGGTATCGAGGCAGATACTATCCATTTGCATGGTATCGGGGACTCTTTTAATGTCCCCGATACCAAATCCGATACCTGCTGCCGCTCCGCTGCCTGTTCTTTCGTCCTCCTCACGGGAGCTGCCCCGTCCTCCCGTCCGCATCATGGCGTTCCATGGAGAAGCATGTGACACACACGTTACTCCACCTCCTCCACTGCGCCCAGCGTAAGGCTACGGAGGAAGCAGAGTGACGTATATGTCACATGCTCCTCCATAGGACGCTATGATGCGAACGGGAGAACGGGGCGGCAGCACCCGACAGGACAGCTGTAGGTGAGCTGTCTACAAAGGTGGGGGATGCGGTCTACAGGGGGCCTGCTGTCTACAGGGGGGGGGGGGCGCGGCTGCTCTCTACAAGAGAGGGCGCTGTCTACAGGGGGGGCTGCTACGAACGTCTGCCAGGGGATACTACCTACTATTAAAGACAATCTTACAGCAGAGTCACCTGCACTAACTTGAATTTATAGGTAGATAGGTCAGGTGACCCGGTTTCTACCGCTGCTCACCATGCGGTCATCGGTCTCACCGCCAATGCAAATTCCCTGTTCTGTCCAATGGAGAAGAGAGAAATCTTTGCTTATACTACAGCAGCCGCCTCCATTGTACACAACAAGGACCCACATATCATACGGTAAACAGCACCAGAAACTGGGTCACCCTGGTGTCAGATTCCCTTTAAAATTAAAGTACTCGTAATTGGTATCGGCGTGTACTAGAATTAAAGTATCGGTACTCTTACGCGGTCTTATAAAAATGGTATCGTGACATCCCTACTATAGGGATTTGCTCCTACTCTGGACGGTTCCTGACATGGACAGAGGTGTCAGCAGAGAGCACTGTGGTTAGACTAGAAAGAACTACACAACTTCCTCTGTAGTATACAGCAGCTGGTAAGTACTGGAAGGATTAATATTTTTATATAGAAGTAATTTACAAATCTGTCCAACTCTTTGGAACCAGTTGATTAAAAAAAAAAAAAAAAATGTTTTCCACCAGAGTACCTCTTTAACCCCTTAAGGAAGAAAAGGGCGTACCGGTATGTCCTGGGTCCTTTCCCTTTCTATAACTCGGGGGCCACAGCAGGTCACGCCCGGCCGGGACCCGTGGCTAATAGCGCGTTGCACTGATCGCGGTGCCGCGCGCTACTAACCCTTTAGTTGAACGCCGCGTCTAACGTGAAAGTAAACCAATGCCGGTTAGCTCAGGGAGCTGTTTGGGATTGCTGCGGTAAAATCGCGGCATCCCGAACAGCTGTAGGATAGCAGGAGGGTCCCTACCTGCCTCCTGTTGTCCGATTGCCGAATGACTGCTCAGTGCCTGAGATCCAGGCATGAGCAGTCAAGTGGCAGAATCATTTATCAATGGTTTCCTATGAGAAACCATTGATCAATGTAAAAGATCAGTGTGTGCAGTGTTATAGCCTCTATGGGAGCTATAACACTGCAAAAAAAAAGTGAATAAAGATCATTTAACCCCTTCCCTAATAAAAGTTTGAATTACCCCCCTTTTCCCATTTAAAAAAAAAACCTGTAAAAATAAACATGTGGTATCGCCGCGTGCGGAAATGTCCAAATTATAAAAATATCGTTAATTAAACCATGCGGTCAATGGCGTCCGCGCCAAAAAATTCCAAAGTCCCAAATTGTGTCTTTTTGGTCACTTTTTATATCATAAAGTCTGATCAATACAAAAATGGTACCGATAAAAACTTCAGATCACGGAGCAAAAAATTAGCCCTCATACCGGCCTGTACGCAAAAAATAAAAGTTATAGGGGTCAGAAGAGGACAAATTTAAACGTATACATTTTCCTCCATGTAGTTATGATTTTTTCCCAGAAGTACGACAAAATCAAACCTATATAAGTAGGGTATCATTTTAACCGTATGGACCTACAGAATAAAGAGAAGGTTTAATTTTTATCGAAAAATGTACTACATAGAAACGGAAGCCCCCAAAAGTTATAAAATGCTGTTTTCTTCAATTTTGTCGCACAATGATTTTTTGTTTTCGTTTTGTCGTAGATTTTTGGATAAAATGACTGATGTCACTTCAAAGTAGAATTGGTGGCACAAAAAAAATAAGCCATCATATGGATTTTTAGGTCCAAAACTTGATAGTTTTTTTTTTTTTTAAAGGTAAGGAGGAAAAAATGACTGTGGAAAAAAACCCTGGTCCTTAAGGGGTTAATAATACCATTCCCGGCATACCCCTGGACGCTGGGAGTCGTATTACAACAGCTGGAAATACAGAGGAAGGAGACTACTGGTTCAGACAATGGCTTTATAAAATCCTGTCTAGAGGAAAATGCTGCCGAGTTGCCCATAGCAACCAATCAGATTGATTCTTTACTTCATCAGAGGCCTTTACAAAAATGAAAGAAGCGATCTGATTGGTTGCTATGGGCAACTCGGCAGCGTTTTCCTCTGCTCAGGTTGTGATAAATCTCCCCCATAATATTCCTAAGACTAAACAGTCTGGACTCCAGGATGATACATTTTAACAAACTTATCTGGACAGGATTGAAATGTGTCCCTGCTGATGTTTTTTGCCCATAGAGAATAGTCTGGACTGGACACTTATCACAGTTTTTTAGTGAATAGGTTGGCTCACGTCTTCACCCTATAAGTGTAAAGATTATCTCCATTCACTGATATCAAGCAGAGATCTTGACAACTGTGAGAATTATAACTGTTTGGAGGACTTTTTTACATTATACAAATTAAAGGTTCGTTCACACGTGCATATTTTGCTGCAGTTTTTCTGCTGCTGACTTCCTATTGGGGTAATGGGTAGGAAAATCTGCGTCAAAATATGCATTTGTGAATGTGCCCTAAGGGCGTATTATCTGCAGAATTTCCACAGCGTATTTGCTGCAGAAAATCTGCAGCTGATTTTGCTACCATTGACTTCAATGGGTCAGCAGAAAATACGCAGTAGAGGCAGATTTGCAGATATTCCTTCGGACCCATTGATGTCAATGGTAACAAAATCTGCTGTGGATTTTCCCCAGCAAATACACTGCGGAAATTGCGCAGTAAATCCGCCCTTGTAAACGTACCCTTAGGGCTCATTCACACGGGTGGATTTTATTACAAGATCACAGCTGTGTTTCCTGCTGTGAGTTTGAATGGGGGGGGGGGGGGATTTCGCAGGATTTTGCGATCTCGCCATAAAATCCACCCGTGTGAACAAGTCCTAAAACTGGAATGAATATTGCGACAATCATAAGTTGTACCTGAGGAGAAATAAGTGTTTAGCAGTAAAGTAGAAATTGAAAGCGCACGTCACAATTTTTAGGCTTGTAAGAACTTCAGCTCTAGTGTGGGATCTGACAGCCGTGCTGGGAGGTACAGTTACCGAGGTAACCATGCCACGGTCAGCAAAGTTCCGTGCATGAGCCCTTTCTGATGAACGAAACTCATGCACAGAACTTTGTTGAGCGTGGCACAGCTGCATTGGCATGTTCTTCCAAGTATTCTGTGCACATGTACAGTATCCTGCACATACTTGGTGCGCAGGATTAGAAGCTGCAGATTTCAAGGTAAACTAAATAATTGACTGATGGCAGTTTCAAATCTGCAGCTTTACATCCTGTGCATAAAATATGCGCAGGATACTGCATGTGTGTGTAAATTGAACTTTTAAGAAGGCTTGAGATGGCTCCTCCGGTGCAGATAAGCTGCACTACAAAGCAAGAAAATGGGTCTTAAAGGGGTACTCCAGTGGAAAACTTTTTCTTTTTTTTTTTGTAAATCAACTGGTGCCAGAAAGTTAAACAGATTTGTAAATTACTTCTATTAAAAAAAATTAATCCTCCCAATACTTATTAGCTGCTGAATACTACAGAGGAAATTCTTTTTCTTTTTGAAACACAGAGCTCTCTGCTGACATCTCTGTCCATTTTAGGAACTGTCCAGAGCATCATATGTTTTCTATGGCGATTTTCTCCTACTCTGGACAGTTCCTAAAATGGACAGAGATGTCGGCAGAGAGCACTGTGGTCATGATGTCAGCAGAGAGCTCTATGTTCCAAAAAGAAAAAAATGTCCTCTGTAGTATTCAGCAGCTAATCAGTACTGGAAGGATTAAGATTTTTTAATGGAAGTAATTTACAAATCTGTATAACTTTCTGGCACCAGTTGATTTAAAAAAAACAAAAAAAACTAAAATGTTTTCCACCAGAGTACCCCTTTAAAGGATATTCCAAAGTGTTGATTTGGCAGAATAATATCAGAAATTATAAGGATAATATGTGCCAAGTAACTATTGTGAGACAGGTATAGATATATTTAGGTCTGTAAGACTAAAGGAAGTTCACATCTCATCCAAGGAAAGCTTAGATGTGTGAAATGAGGTTAGCGGACTATCCTTAGCAAGACATAGGTTTGCTGCAGACTTTGGTAAGTCCTGTTTATGGAGTGACAGGTTGGTAGTAGGGTTTGTCATTCCCTTCCTAGCTAGTCCAGAATATTGGTTCAGCCCCGGTGCTGGAGGCCGATCATCATTATTAGGTTAAAGGGGTACGCCGCTGCTCAGCAGTTGGAACAAACTGTTACGAATGCTGGAGCTGGGAACTCCTGGTGTCATAGCCCCACCCCCTCAATGCAAGTCTATGGGAGGGGGCGTGACGCCCCCTCCCATAGACTTGCATTGAGGGGGCGGGGGGTGGGCCGGACGAAGTGCACCTGCTGCACGAAACGGAGCTTTGTTGCCTATGTAACCCCCCCACGTCTGTTCCCTACCCACCTTATATGTGAGTATAATAGAGAAGAATATAAGAAGATTGGTGAGTGCCGGCTATCATTTCATCTTTTACTTTGGTGGGGCTATGGCAAAAGGAGCTCCCGGTTCCAGCATTCGGAACAGTTTGTTCCAAATGCTGAGCAGCGGAGTACCCCTTTAACTTAGGTCTGCACGTGATGCCAAGAAGTGGCTCCTAGTGTGAGAAGAGTCAGACAGTGCTAAGCCTGCAGAAGCCTACAGAAAGACATGTTTGGTGGGAGACTTTCTGGTATGTGACACTTGATGCGTACAGCATTGATAGCAAGGCTCATTCAGGGGCACGGTCAAAGCCTTTTACTGTCATTTACATAAATTTGTGGCATGTTGTCCAAACATTGTCCACTGCCATTGCGAGTTATAACCGGGTGAAGTGCACAGCAGCACGCTTCACTCCCTGGCTGTCTGACAAATCTATCTAATGTGCTCTATAGACCCGTGTTTCCTAACCAGCATGCTGTGGGGCTGTATTCAAAAATACAAAAACAGAGCTTCCTATTGGGCAGTATGTTTGAACTAGGTGGATATAGGTAGTGATCTCACCTTGCAAGGTTGTGTTGGCATCCTGTTTGCGGTGCAGCCGTCCGGGTTGCTCGAGATGTGTGGCAGCACACTCGATGAAGCAAGTTTGCAGGGTCTGGAAAAAAGGTTCCCGGGATGTTCAGCGCCAACCGTGGATGAAATCAAGATTTGGTGAGTCTCAGTTATTTCAAAAATGTTCTTTATTGCCGTATCAGACGTGTTTCGAGGTCTTGCAATGATAATGCCATAATCATTGATAAAGAGGTGCAAGACCTGTATCACTGTTTGTGTACTTGAAGTGATTTTGTTGTGATTATTTTACCAATCGTACATTGTGTACCTGAGCCAAATTCACCAGAATGGTGCACGTTCTTTATAAATAACGGAGCAGCTTGGGTCTAAGTTTCAAAGTGTGGTCTGGGCTGAAAATTGTGTAAACATTTGCGACAATTAAAATTGTTGCTGTTCATAAATCATTTACCGCTTCAAAAGACTAAGCAAATTTTACTTTATTCTAAAAAAAATTGATAAAATAACTCAAGGGGTGTGGAAGAAAAAAATGAAATAAATCTTGTGCAAATTGTCATTTGTGCAAAAATTTGCAGATATGCGGAGGCGGAGCCGGAGCCGCGCATCACAGTTACGCCGGCACATGGCCTCAGCTCTAAAACTCACTCTACGCATAGGGCTGCCCCCGAAAAGCGCTGTGTGTGTATAGTGAGCAAGGAATACACAGTGTATTTCCGCTGCTGCCACAAATTTTGTGCATCGTGAAATACGCTGCATATACGACAGGTGGTAACGCACCCTTAGTAAAAATGAGAGTTCCCACAAGCATGCTGTGTGCGCTCCACACCCTGTGCAGTCGTATTCTGGGACCCTTCAAATAGTCTCGCTAACAAGCAAAAGGCCCCAAACAGGCAGGCACCATTGACGGCTATGGTCCGCTTGCGGATTCCGCACAAAGAATGAACATGTTCTTTCTTTGTGCGGAACACTTTCAGTGGCGGAAATGTCCGCCGCTGAAATTCCGCAGTGTGAACGGGTCTCGCGGAGCAAAGGTGTCTGATTTCCTGCCTCTGTTTGACCCTTCTTTGCCTGACTCGTACTCTTTACTTTGTCTCAGAATCCTAATCCAACTTGCTCTCACCTGGCCGTACCCAGGTCCATTCAGCTCTGCTACGCTACTACCGTCTCCAGAATCGGCGTGCCCCTTCTGTCTGTATTTCTGGAGCTTGGCCAACCACCAGCTATCCAGGGCCTCTCTAGTAGTAGCGTCCTGGTATCTCTTTTGTAGTAGTGGGATAAAGTGTGAAGATCGAGGGAATACTAAAACTCCACTCCCAAGTTTGTCAGTATATCCATGTAAAACTACAATATTTTGATTTGTTTTTTTAGTTGCTACTTATGTTAAAAATTAAATGTTCAAGTAGGGTCATGAGACGAAGCTTACCATATATACTCGAGTATAAGCCGACCCGAATATAAGCTGAGGCTCCTAATTTCACCCCAAAAACCCAGGAAAAGTTATTGACTCGACTATAAGCCTAGGGTGGGAAATACATCACCCCCCCCCCCCATGTCATCATCCCCTCTCTCATCATCCAGACCCCCGTCATCATCACCGCCTGTCATCATCACCCCCGTCATCATCCCCCCCTTCATCATCACTGCCTGTCAATCCCTTCTCAGTGGTCTTCAACCTGCAGACCTCCAGATGTTGCAAAACTACAACTTCCAGCATGCCTGGACAGCCATCAGCTGTCTGGGTCTGCTGGGAGTTGTAGTTTTGAAACATCTGTAGGTCTGCAGGTTGAAGACAACTGCTGCCTTCGTCATCATCCAGACCCCCCTTTTGTTTTCTACTCACCTCCCCTCGGTGGGAAGGAAGGGTGAGCTGGTCCGGGCCATCTATGCTGCAGGGACCGTCCGGTGGGGAGGGTTAGTCGTTCCGGGCTGTCCATCTTCACCGGGAGGCCCTCTTCTTCGGGCCGGCCCCGGACTATTGACGCTGCCTTGACGCTGCGTCTGCTGCGCACGGACATCCCTGCGCGTCGTCATCAAGGCAACATCACTAGTCCAGGGCCGTGCCCGGAGCGGAGAAGAGGGCCTCCTGGTGAAGATGGACAGCCTGGAAGGACTAACACCCTCTCCACCGGACGGTCCCTGCATCATAGATGGCCCGGACCAGCTCACCCTTCCTTCCCACCGAGGGGAGGTGAGTAGAAAACAAAAGGGGGGTCTGCATGATGACGAAGGCCGCAGTGGTCTTCAACCTGCGGACCTCCAGATGTTTCAAAACTACAACTCCCAGTGCTGGGAGTTGTAGTTTTGCAACATCTGGAGGTCCGCAGGTTGAAGACCACTGAGAAGGGATTGACAGGCGGAGATGGACGTCCGGGACCATCTCCTCACAGCTAAAGCCAGAAACATTTTTTTTGTTCACTTGAGTATAAGCCGAGGGGGGCGTTTTCAGCATGAAAAATCGTGCTGAAAAACTCGGCTTATACTGGAGTATATACGGTATTTCTATAATATATAGTGATGATACATTTCCTTTTAAACGGTATAGGATTTCATAAAAGGAAATGTGGTTTTTCTGTCCAGATCAGAGCTGAACATTCCGAATGGGAAACACAAAGTTTCATTTATTTATTTCTTTTTCATACTTCAAGAACTTGATACTAAGCGTCGGAAACACATATTTTGCTGAAGGTTGGTAAAAACTTGATATGTAGAGGTAACAATACAATGAACCGAACCTTGAAAACTACTTTTCTGCTTTCAGATTAATGTCACAGTACAGCGGTTCAAGGACCTGCAGTAAGTCTCGATGTCTGCGCCATCAGCTGTGAAATAAAGTTTGTTGTGGTGACCGAACTAAAAAGTACAATGATTAAATGAGGACGGTGAGCGCCATAAATCTGGGAGCGGTGTAATTATTATCTATTAGGGGAGTTTACAGCACAAATTACATTGTACAAATGGAGTATTACAACTTATATATTCACTACAAAATATTTGACGGAAAGGATCATCAGAAAAAAAAAACAATTACATAAATACAGTTTTTTTTTTTCTTCAAATTTTTATTTTTATTTTATTTCAATCTCTAAGCATTAGATGATGGCCAAATGCTTGTTTGGCAGGCAACAATTTTGTCTGACAGGAATACTGGCAAGTCTCCAGGTCCTCCCTCCCCTCTCCTGAAAAATCTTCTAAGCAGATTGATGGCCAGGTCAAAGGTCAACTTAATATCATTAATGCTATTTTGGAGTATATTGATAAAAAATAAATGTATGACCCCATATCAGCATGGCTTTATGAGGGATCGGTCCTGTCAAACTAACCTGATCAGCTTTTATGAGGAGGTGAGCTCCAGACTGGACCAGGGGGAATCACTGGATCTCTTATATCTGGATTTTTCCAAAGCATTTGATATGGTGCCTCATAAATGGTTGGTGCATAAAATGAGAAGGATGGAGCTGGGGGAGAATGTGTGTATGTAACTGGCTCAGTGATAGGAAACAGAGGATGGTTATTAATGGTACTTATTCTGATTGGGTGACTATTACTAATGGGGACCACAGGGGTCAGTCTTGGGTCCTATTCTATTTAATATATTCATTAATGACCTTGTAGAGGGGTTGAATAGTAAAGTAACAATCTTTTCAGAGGATACTAAACAACTGTAAAGCGGTGAATACAATAGAGGACATTGCACTGTTACAGATGGATCTGGATAGGTTGGAGGTTTGGGAAGGGAAGTGGCAGATGAGGTTCAACACTGATAAATGTAAGGTAATGCACATGGGGAGGAAAAATCCGGGCTTGGATTATGTATTAAATGGGAGAACACTTGGGACGACTGACGAGGAAAAGGACTTAGAAGTCTTAGTTAATAGTAAATGTAGCCGTAGTGACCAGTGTCAGGATGCTGCTGCCAAGGCAAATAAAATCATGGGGTGCATCAATAGGGGAATAGATGCCCACGACAAGGAAATAATTCTACCGCTGTACAAATCACTAGTCAGACCACACATAGAATACTGTGTACAGTACTGGGCACCAGTGTACAAGAAAGATATAGTGGAGTAGGGATCGACCGATATCGTATTTTAGGGCTGATACCGATAATCGGTGGAGGTTAGGGCCGATAACTTATACCAATATTCCGGTATAAGTTATCGGCTATATATCCCCCCTCGACACCGCTGCAGATCATTGATTTAAAGCGGGCGCTTTAAATCAATGCACTGCAGTGGCTTTTGCGGTGCCATAGGCCGCCGCCACCACCCGCTTCTCTCCCCCTACCTGTCAGGATGGTCCGGGCCATCCTTCCTTCCTTCCTGTAGTGTCCGGCGGCATTTCGAGTGGAGGGTGAACCGGTCCGGACTGTCCTTCTTCTCCGGGGGTCATCTTCTTCACTCCGGGCAGGCTCCGGCCTAGTATGCTGCATAGACGCCGCTGCGCAGTGACGCCCGTGCGCAGCGACGCACCTGATGTCACGGCGTAGCGGCGTCTATGCAGCGTACTAGGCCGGAGCCTGCCCGGAGTGGAGAAGATGACCCCCGGAGAAGGACAGCCCCGACCGGTTCACCCTCCACCCGGAATGCCGCCGGACACTACAGGAAGGAAGGATGGATGGCCCGGACCACCCCCATTACGGGTAAGTTTAATTTTTTTTATTGACTTGGAGGGTGGGGCAGGGGCCCGACCGGTATAGCGGTATGAGCAAAAATCCATACCTTTATACCGCCCAACTATATGGTGGGGGGGTGCGACGCGGTGCGGTGGGTCGGGGGGGGGGGCGCGTTCGCGGTGCGGTGGGGCGGTGCATTATCGGCTTATCGGCAAGGTAATTGCCGATAACGATAATGCCCAAAATCGTGATTATCGGCCGATAATATCGGCCATACCGATAATCGGTCGATCCCTATAGTGGAGCTGGAGAGGGTTCAAAGACGGGCAACCAGGGTAATACAGGGAATGGGAGGACTACAGTACCCAGAAAGATTATCAGAATTAGGGTTATTTAGTTTAGAAAAAAGAAGGCTTAGGGGAGACCTAATAACTATGTATAAATATATCAGGGGACCGTACAGAGATCTCTCCAATGATCGATTTATACCCAGGACTGTTTCTATAACAAGGGGGCATCCTCTACGTCTAGAGGAAAGAAGATTTCTACAACAGCACAGACGGGGGTTCTTTACTGTAAGAGCAGTGAGACTGTGGAATTCTCTCCCGGAGGAGGTGGTCATGGGGAACTCTGTACAAGAATTTAAAAGGGGTCTGGATGCATTTTTGGAGAGTAATAACATTACAAGTTATGTATACTAGATTTATAGGGACAGAACGTTGATTCAGGGATTTATTCTGATGCCATATTTGGAGTCTGAAAGGAATTTTTACCTCTAGTATGAGGGTTTTTTCCTTCCTCTGGATCAACTCAGTAGGGACTAATTTTTTCAACCTTATGAACTATGTTACCAAATCTGCTGGATTGTTCAGGTGAGGGGAGAGAGGAGCTGGCAGCTATTTTGCTGTACATCAGTCTGAATGGGATCCAACAAGCAGCATGGTGGGTGATAACATTCCTACAGAAGAGAAGTTTAACACTTTTTTTTTTTTAAATAAACACCTATTGGAAAAATGTTTTAACTCCATAAAAAGCACAATGCAATAATTAAAAAAATGTCAGGTGTCCTTTGTGATTTTGGTATGCAGGAGAAATCACGCCCATCCACCTCCACCATAACCAATAGCTGAAGGATGTTGTCGATGTTGTGGTCTCCCTCGTGATTATTGTGACTAGCACTTGCTCCCTCTCGTTCTCAGTAGGTAGTTGTGTCTGCTGTTGTAGCTCAGTTCTGTTTACTTGTGTGGGCATAGCAGACATAACCTATGTATGGAAAGATATTATTATTATAAATTGTTTTTATTATTATTTATTATTATTTTTGCATAATAGGGGTTCGCTATGCCCCGAGCTACCACGCCTATCTCCTTTCCTACAGCACTGGGACTGCTGTTTGCTGCGCATGTGCCCTAAATCGCTTTTACGTGCTGCCGGCGAGTTCATTGAGCTCCCTCTCCACTGGTTGCTGCGGTCACTAGAGGCAGAGAGTGAATGCGTTACACACCGCAGAGAGCTGGCCAGCATCGGGAGCGAGTGCTCGCTCTGTTAAATCACCGGTGTTACCAGGAGCAATCAGGGCGCATGCGCTGGGACCTGTGTGTCAATCACGCAGCGGTCCCAGCACTGCAGTAAAGGAGATAGGTGTGGCGGCTCGGGGCATAGCAAACACCTGGCCATGCCTTTCTGGCTGTTGCTGGCTGTGTACAAAACTTGCAATAAAGTAGATAAAGGTAATGCTGTCTAAGCTGTCTAATAGTCTAAGCACATTTAACATACATTTGTTCTCTTATAAGGCCCAAACATCATGATAGTTGCACTTTAAAGGAGAGATCCAGCAAAAAGTGGTAAAAATAAAAACTTAAATACAATATAGCAACAGGAGAATACAGCAGCACACTGCTGGCACAAATATATAGATAAAACATGAGTATATAGATGAAACTTGAGTATATAGATAGAACATGAAAAGCTATACAGCTGTAGTGCAACAAACGTGAAATTATGAAACATTGAGGTACTTAGCTTGCAAATTTGGTGGCCAAATAGCTTGGACCGTCCCACCACGGTAAGGTGACCTCATTTTGGGACGGACCCTACACTATGAATATGCCTCTGTGTGAACAGCTCAGCAGGCATTGCAGGATCTGAAACATCCAAGGCACCTTATATACACCTGATAGAGGTGGGTGGGGTGCAAGAGCCAACATGGAGGTAGCCACTCCCCCGTATGTGTAATACAACCAAAGAATAAGTTGGCCAGCACTAGTGATTCCAAACTATTATATGGACCTGGCTTACAGCCAGGTCCATATAATAGTTTGGAATCACTAATGCTGGCCAACTTATTCTTTGGTTATATATATATATATATATATATATATATATATATATATATATATATACTCACCATGACTCAATGAGGCATCCCATCTGGCTTTTTTCAGAATAGGACCCCCATAGGCTCCAAAAAAAGCCTTTTGAAAATCCAGCCAAGAGCTGCGAAAAAACTACATTAAATAAACAGTCATCCCCTGCACCTGTTTCCTTTGTGAGCTGCGGGAGGAGCTTCCTTGAGAGAGCTAAGCAGGCGACATGGTTAGAGAAGCAGTGAATATAGATGAGAGAGGTGTGTGCGTGCCTCACCCAATCAGGGACAATCACACACTGCACACTAAATCACTCTCTGCTCTCTGAGCTAAGGAGAATGGAGTGTGATGTTTCAAAGGGATGTGGGCCATAAAATGGCTGTTGAACCCAAAAAACTGGTGCCTGACCGGGCATGCTGGGAGTTGTAGTTTTGCAACAGCTGGAGGCACACTGGTTAAACACTGCCTTATGGAGTACATTTAATCTTTTTGGCGCTATACTGTGTTTCCTTAGTATTAGAGAATAGTAATGCACTTCTACGATAGATTATATGGTTGTCAGCAAAAGCAGGCAAAGAAAATTCCCATTGGTGAAGCTCCTGAGCCCCCCCTAGTGCAGGCAGCCGGAATTTTATGATGCCTCTCTACAGTTATACGGATGATTTGCAGCTCTGTACCAGGTAAATGGAGCTCCGACTGCAAGAAAGATTTATTAAAAAATGATTCTTCGACACAGGATGTAGGACCTACAGTAAATACAACATAGTGTTAAAAGGTGGACATCCACTCTAAGCCTTGAAACCACTGCCCTCCCAAACCTTTGTTGTGCTTTGTCAGCATTTCCCTGCTCATTGTCTGTGGATAAAGTATGGTCCTGTGCAGCGCAGGGACACAATGCATTATCATCTCCATCTCTGTGACTTACAGGCCGTATAAATCATACTTCCATTTCTCTAAAGCCATTAACAGAATGAAACGGATAAAATGCAATGAATGGGATTTGTGCATGGGAAACATGGAGGGGGCGAAGTCAGCGGCGGTGGCGGCGGCAGCATGGTAGGTGTTACTAGGTGACATATTTCAAGCAAGGCTCGAGTCGCTTGTAATAGATTTACTGCCATTGGCAATGTTCATTGCGTTTACTGGACTGATCAATCCTGTACACGGTGACAGTCCTTTTAATACCGGTTGCTCTATTAATACACTCCGGTCATGGCTGTGCACTTGGAAGGTCCTTGCAATATATTGCTTTGCTCGTTTGTTTTTTCTTTTTTTTTTTACTAGTGTGAAAGGGGTTAAAAAGAGCAGAATTTTCTCCCCCCCCCCCCCCATCTTGCTTGTCAGAGCTGTCGACTTCTTGCGCACTTGTTTAATGCTCTCTGTGCTCTTCTGCGTCCTGGAGAGAGCCGCCAGCGTGTTACAAGTATACATCTTCTGTACAGGCTCAATGTTAAATAAGAGATACTATTATTTGTAGACAGTATAAAATAGTGCAGGATGATCTCCGGGGTAATTTATACAGTGGTCCCCACATTGATTCAAGCTAATTGAGTTATAATTCTCGCCCTTAGCAGATAGAAATCCCACTATGTATTTTTCTACTTGTCATTGCCCGATGCAAACTGCGTATATTGTGGGTAAATGTCATTTCTGTCTGTTTGCCTTACTGCAGCGAGGGCTGTAAATCACCGCTCCTTATTGGCCCGCTGCTTAGTTCTGAAAAATTGCGGCACCGCTTATCCTTAATTCAAAGGAGGCCTGGGATTCTGAACTGTCGTCCCCGCGGTTTAGTTTTGCGAATAAAAATCATTGCTCCTGTACGATTTAGCATGTACTATTTTATTACTGAATATGACACCTATAGGAACATCCAATCTTCTTGCTGCATGTGTATACCGTATTTTTCGCCGTATAAGACGCACTTTTTCTTCCCCAAAACTGGGGGGGAAAAGTCGGTGCGTCTTATACGGCGAATACACCCCTATCGCGGCGGTCGCTGTGGCCATCAACGCCTGGGACCCGCGGCTAATACAAAGCTGACCGCCGCATCTGTAGGGAAAGTGACACTAACCCGGCTGTTCAGTCGGGCTGTTCGGGACCACCGTGATTTCACCGCGGCGGTCCCGAACAGCCTGACTGAATAGCTGGGTTAGTGCTTACAGGACACCGGGAGGGACCTGTATGGCCGGCGCTCTCCTTCCTCGTCATCACGTCGTCACGTACGTGCGTCGGCGTGCGTAACGACGTGATGGCAGCGACGGAGAGCGAGGATACCGGGCCAGCAGCAGAGACGTTCCGGAGCGACGGGGACACGGCGACAGCGATGGAGCGACATCCAGGGCGGCGGTGACGGGTCCGGAGCGGCGGGGACACGTGAGTATTACCTCCTATGCAGTGGTCTTCAATCTGCGGACCTCCAGATGTTGCAAAACTACAACTCCCAGCATGCCCGGACAGCCAACGGCTGTCCGGGCATGCTGGGAGTTGTAGTTTTGCAACATCTGGAGGTCCGCAGGTTGAAGACCACTATTGGGTTCAAAATCTTTATTTTTTTTAGATTTTGCACCTATAAATTGGGTGCGTCTTATACGCCGGTGCGTCCTATAGGGCAAAAAAATACGGTACTTTATATGGCTAAAATTACGTGTATAGTTTGATATCACATCCAGATATTCAGGGTAGAGCCAACCGGTAAGGCAGCCACGTGCAGGCAAAACCAGGCATGCAGTGGTACAATGTGGCCAGTAATCACAGCAGCATTGTGGGACATTGGCCACTGCATGCAGGTAGGGCCGTGCACAGGTTGACTAGAAAGGGGGATGGAGCCCCTGCCCTTTAACGTTACTTTTAAAAGTGCCCTCGGCAGTCTGGCATCATTATGCATTATGTGGACATTTATATAAATTATTATGGGAAGTGCCCTTTTTTTCCAGTTCAGCCCCTGCCCCCCAAAATTTCTGTGCACGCCCCTGCATACGGGCATGGTTACCTCTGCCCTTTAAGGTCTATCCACATGACAGAATTTCCAATTCCGCCTCTAATTAAATCCCATAGACTTCTATGGGATTCCGCACTCCCATTCACACTCAGAAGTGTGAATGGGAGTGCAAAATCCCATAGAAGTCTATGGGCTTTAATTTGAGGCCGAATTCTGTAAGCGGAAATTCTGCTGTGTGAATAGACCCTTATGCTGCTGTATATAAACATCTTGAGACCCATCTTAGGGTATGTTCACACTGAGGAATGTGAATTTAGGGGAAGACTTTGCCGACAGGACCAAAACAGGAAGTCCCCTGGGCGCAGCCATGTTGGAGGTTCTGGTTGCTGCGTCTGGCTCCGCTGTCTTCTATCATGCACCCGCTGCAGTGCAGACTCTGCAAACGCCAATGATTGCCAGCATCAAGTCTCTGGTGCCGATAACTATCCACATTAACTAGTGTCCACAAGTCTGGTTGTAAGACAAATTACGACCAGGTACCTGCAAAATAGAGGGGGAGCATTCATTATAGTACTCCCACCAGCTGAGTCTAAACTGCTGCAGCACTTCAGCAATTATCTTAAAGAGGAAAGCACCTTATTCTTCTTAAAGCGACACAGCACGCTCAAAATTCAACAAGATGTCAGAATCCAGCTCTCCAGATCAACCAGGCGATAGTGCCCCTCCATTTCCAGCAGCGGAATCATCACCTGCCCCAGCAGCCGGAATGTTGCCAGTCCTGCTTGCAGTCCACATCAACAACCCTGGTGTTCCAGCGTCTGCACTAGTATTTATGGGGAGCCCTGTCCTCCCTACCTCCAATGGAGACCCCTTCACCCTGAGGGATTTCAAAGAAAGGATCCAGTTTGTTTGTCTTTTACTCTTTCCCTCCTAATCAACAGGTGCAATTACTCACAGGACAACTACAAGGACCAGCATTAGAGGAAGTACTCTGAGAAGGCGACCGTAGAGCAGATCTTTGAAGGACTGTACCAGGTATTTGAGTCTCATTCTCCATCAGAGGTACATCTCCGGCTGTATGAAAGGCGACAGAAGCCAAGTGAGACCTTGAGAGCATATGCCGTAGCCCTACAGAATGACCTAGAGACTGTTCAACAATTAGATGGTATAACTCCCGAGCAGGGCAACAAGGTGTTAATGGAAAGATTTATTGATGGGGCTCATAATAAGTGGGGCAAAGCCCAGCTGAGAATGTTAGCTGTCCAAAACCCCAACTTGTCATTACCCGCTTTTAAGAGACTGGCTATCCAAATGATTGAGTCTGGGACTGAGTTAGAGGAAGCTTGTCCACCTGTCCAAGAGCCATTAGGGGCAGTAGCCAGACCTATACCACCACCATCACCAGCCCCCGCCCCAGTCTCATCTGCTTTGCCAGTCACCACAGCCTCAGATTTACAGTGTTAGGTAGGACATTGAACAACTGACTAAGGCTGTAAAGGAGCTTGCCCACCTGACCGTGAACTGCCCCTGCCTAGAAAACCAGCCCCTGCTCCTTTTCCCCGCAACCCTCCACCTAAAATGGCCCTCAGGGACTCAAAGACCCTTTTGTACCTATTGTAATAAACCAGGACATTGAAAAATGCAGTGTTGGGATTTAAACTGATTTCCCCTGAGGTCGCGGACCGTCCCTCAGAAAAAAAGTCATCAGGTCCAATCCCCGAACGACCTCTGTCAGGACTTTCACTTTATGTTGCTTCCTGCCCCTATGTAAAAATTGTTGTAGAAGGTGTACTGTTGGAGGCTTTGATAGATACAGGGTCACAAGTGTCTACTATACCTAAAAATGTTTTCTATCAGCATTGGGATGCTAGTTTATTGTGTGAACCGGAGGATGTTAACTTCAGAGTAGTTGTGGGTAATGGGCAATCAGTTCCCAGACATGGATACTGAAAGCCAACCATTCAGTTGGGAGAGCATGTGACAGATAAGGGGTCTGCTGAATTTATACTGGGGATGAACATTATAAAAAACTGTTTTGTTGAAATAGTAGATACCTTGCATGCCTATCTTCCCCATATGTCCCCTTCAGGCCAGCGGGCTGCGCAGCACCACTTGAAAGTTCTACAAGCGGAGCAGAAGTTTGCCAACAAGCAAGGTGAAATCTGCAGAGTTCGAGTACAAGACATCCGGTCGGTGACCTTACAACCAAACACAGAGACTATCATTTGGTGTCTTGCACGTCCCGGAGTCAAGAATAGAGACTGTCAAGCCCTGCTGGAGCCTCTGCAACTAGAAGACCACCTTCTTTTCCGAGCTGCGGGAAGCCTTGTCACCGTTACCAACAGGAGAGTTCCAGTCCGGTTAATCAACCTGTCTGATGCTGCTACTGTGTTACTCAAATACACCCCAGTAGCCCAGTTGTATCTCATAGAGGCAAAGGACATACTAACAGAACGTAGGGTGGCCTGACAGCATGCAGCCCAAGTGGCTGAAGGATCCAGTACAAGTCCTCCCGAGCCCTGGTGGGCACAACTCCGAGTTAGAGACAACACTGCCCCAAAGGGAGTCATCAATGTAGCCAAAATGTACCATGAAGCTTTTAGCAAACACCTCATCCTCACAGGTGACAGCCCACCTATTAAGGAAAGACACCGCCCAGTCGTGCCAGGCGTGTATCAGACTGTCAAGAAGAATCTGGCTGACATGAAAGAGGCAGACATCATCCAAGAAAGTCAGATTCCTGGGGCGGCGCCACTTGTCCTGGTCAAGGAAAAATATGTAACCATCCGCTTCTGTGTCGACTACAGGAAACTGAACAATGTCACACATAAGGACGCTTATCCTCTGCCAAGGATCGAGGAGTCACTCACAGCCCTCAGGTCTGCTGCTTACTTCTCCACCCTGGACTTAACGGCAAGCGGATATAGGCAAGTGCCCATGGCCATGGAAGACCAGGAGAAGACCGCCTTCGTGACACCCATGGGACTGTCCGAGTTAAAAAGTATGCCATTTGGGCTATGCAATGCCCCTGCTAAGTTTCAGCGTTTGAAGGAAAGGTGCTTGGGACATCTGAATTTTCAGTGTCCTTTTGTACCTGGACAATGTCATTGTGTATTCCAAGTCCTACCAGGAGCACCACAGTCATCTGTCAGACGTCTTCCAAGTCCTGATCAAGCATGGACTGAAGATCAAGCCGTCAAAGTGTCGCTTGCTTTAACCTCAGGTACACTATCTGGGTCATGTTGTCAGCGCCGAGGGAGTCCAGCCCAATCCTGAATTGGCCTACTCCACTGATTGAGTGTAGTCAACTTTATTGGCCCAACTTTAGTGAAGGGACAATGTTCAAGACTGTACAAAATCAGCAATACATTACATCTCAATACTCCTCTCCCTCTTGGGACATGCTGTCTTGTCAGTATTTGTCCTAGTTGTAGTGTGCTATTACACAGGATAGGTCAAAGGCTTTAGTGTACGTTTCAAATTATGGCTTTTTTCCCTCAACATTATGTAGACAGAACCAGGATTCATCAGAACATGCAATCCAGTACATATAGTAATTGATGTGGATTTTCACTTTTAGATAGGCCCTATTGTATATACACCATATGGGGAGATTTATCAAAACCTGTGCAGAGGGAAAGTTGATGAGTTGCCCATAGCAACCAATCAGATCGCTTCTTTCGTTTTGCAGAGGCCTTTTCAAAAATGAAAGAAGCGATCTGATTGGTTGCTATGGGCAACTGGTCAACTTCAGCCATACAAGGCTAAATTCACACTGCCGGATGTCTCCGGCAGTGTGAAGCCCGTTATTTTAGGATCGACAATAGCTGGAGAAAAAATAGCGCTTGCACCGTCTTTTTCTCTGGATACTCTCTCCGAAAATAATGGCGCCCGACAACAATTACATCCGTCAAACTGCAAAAAAAAAAAAAGGGAGTTTGACACCCGTATTTGACGGGGCATATTGGCAGTGTGAAAGGGGCCTAAGAGAACACTAGCATTTTATATGGCACATAATAGTTGGGGGCTGTATGGCAGATTTTGCATAGTGGACTGTTTTACCTTATAAATGCCAATACATAGAAATAAAATCTCTTCTTAAAACCTCTATGAACCACCAGACAACAAGGAGTCACCTGCTTATCATTCTATAGGAGGTGTCATGGGCTGGGTTATTGCAGTGGTGATCTCCATGGACAGACGGGTCAACCAGCTATTTGTTGCATATTTCTCGCAAGACCAGAGCATTATGAATGGCTACATCCTACCTATATTTATATAGTCGTTGGACCTTATCTTTTATGGCGCTCTGAATTTCATGCTTTCCAGAATTAAATGGGTACTCTGGTGGAAAACTATTTTTTTTAAACCAACTGGTGCCAGAAAGTTAAACAGATCTGTAAATTACTTATATTTAAAAATCTTAATCCTTCCAGTACTTATCAGCTGCTGTATGCTCCATGGGAAGTTCTCTTCTTTTTGAATTTCTTTTCTGTCTGACCACGGTGCTCTCTGCTGACACCTCTGTCCATGTCAGAAACTGTCCAGAGCAGGATAGGTTTTCTATGGGGATTTGCTTCTACTCTGGCATACAGCAGCTGATAAGTACTGGAAGAATTAAGAGTTTTAAATAGAAGTAATTTACAAATCTGTTTATCTTTCTGGCACCAGTTGATTAAAAAAAATAGTTTTTTACCGCGGAGTACCCCTTTAAATATCACATTTCTGCCCACGGCAGCTATCACTAAGAGGACGTTACAGATCTAATACAGATTGTTAGGATTCGGCAGGCTGGAGGTGGATCCTCTGTGTCAGCGAGGGATTGGCGTGGACCGTACCGGTTCTAAGTTGCTACTGGTATTCACCAGAGCCCGCCGCAAAGCGGGATGGTCTTGCAGCGGCGGTAGCAACCAGGTCGTATCCACCAGCAACTGCTCAACCTCTCTGACTGCTGAAGATAAGCGTGGTGCAAGGGAGTAGACAAGAGCAAGGTCGGACGTAGCAGAAGGTCAGGGCAGGCAGCAAGGATCGTAGTCAGGGGCAACGGCAGGAGGTCTGGAACACAGGCTAGGAACACACAAGGGAACGCTTTCACTGGCACAATGGCAACAAGATCCGGCGAGGGAGTACAGGGGAAGTGAGGTATAAGTAGGGAGTGCACAGGTGATAACACTGATTAGGCCTGCTGCGCCAATCAGTGGCGCAGTGGCCCTTTAAATTGCAGAGACCCGGCGCGCGCGCCCTAAGGAGCGGGGCCGCGCGCGCCGGGACAAGACAGACGGGGAACGGGTCAGGTACGGGAGCCGGGGTGGTCTTGCTGCGGCGGTAGCAACCAGGTCGTATCCACCGGTAACGGCTCAACCTCGCTGACTGCTGATAGTGGCGTGGGACAGGAAGACTAGACAGAGGCGAGGTCAGACGTAGCAGAAGGTCAAGGCAGGCGGCAAAGTTCGTAGTCAAGGGTAACGGCAGAAGGTCTGGTAACACTGGTAAGGCAATCACAGGAACGCTTTCACTAGGCACAAGGCAACAAGATCCGGCAATGCAGGGAAGGGGAAGTGAGGTAATATAGGCCTGGAGCAGGTGAGCTAATTACACTGATTGGGCCAGGCACCAATTAGTGGTGCACTGGCCCTTTAAATCTTAGCGAGCTGGCGCGCGCGCGCCCTGGAGAGCGGAGCCGCACGCGCCAGGACGTGACAGCCGGGGACCGGGACAGGTAAGTAGATTGGGATGCGATCCGCGAGCGGGCGCGTCCCGCTATGCGGATCGCATCCCCGCCGGCAGTGTCAGTGCAGCGCTCCCGGTCAGCGGGTCTGACCGGGCGCTGCAGAGAGGAGAACGCCGCGAGCACTTCGGGGAGGAGCAGGGACCCGGGGCGCTCGGCGTAACAGTACCCCCCCCCCCCCCCTTAGGTCTCCCCCTCTTTTTGTCTGCTTGTCCCCTCATACGAGACGAGGCCATTGGGAGCGACTCTTGAGTTTCCTTCCAGATGATAGAGAAATCCTGGGTAACTTTATCAATGGCAGGCAATCCAGAAGAAGTGGAAATGGGGAGGGGGGGCAGAGGGTGAAGCTTGCCACAGGGCAGAGTGTTACCAGGAAGGGGGCTATGAGGAGGCAAGATCTCAGCTTGCTTTTTGCCGAAAATATCAGAAAAATCCTGGTAAGCCTTGGGAGGGACCGGTATGGGTGGAACCTCAGGAGTTAGACAAGTGGGAGCAGATGTGAGGCATCGTTTGTGACAAGAAGGACCCCAATTTTTGATCTCCTCGGTGGTCCAGTCAAGGGTAGGAGAATGACGTTGGAGCCATGGAAGACCGAGGAGGACTTCAGAGGTGCATTTGGGCAGAACAAAAAATTCAATTTTTTCGTGATGCAGTCCAATGCTCATAAGCAGGGGTTCTGTGCAGTAACGCACAGTGCAGTCCAATTTTACTCTGTTGACAGAAGAAATGTAGAGCAGCTTGACGAGACGCGTTACTGGGATACTGAACCTATTAACGAAAGAGGCCAAAATAAAATTTCCTGCAGAACCAGAGTCCAAGAAGGCCACAGCTGAGAAGGAGGAGTTGGCAGAAGGAGAAATCCGCACGGGCACAGTGAGACGTGGAGAAGCAGAATTCACACAAAGAGACGCCACTCCCACGTGAACTGGGTGCGTGCGTTTCCCAGACGCGGAGGACGAATAGGGCAGTCCACTAGGAAATGTTCGGTACTAACGCAGTACAGGCATAAATTTTTATCTCTGCGACGAGACCTCTCTTCATGGGTCAGGCGAGACCGATCCACTTGCATAGCCTCCTCGGCGGGAGGCACAGGGGTAGATTGCAAAGGATTCCGGGGGAGAGGTGCCCAGAGATCAAGATTCTTTTCCTGGCGGAGCTCCTGGTGTCTTTCAGAAAAATGCATGTCGATGCGGGTGGCCAAATGGATAAGTTCAGACAGGTTAGCAGGAATTTCTCGTGCGGCCAGTACATCTTTGATGTTGCTGGATAAGCCTTTCTTGAAGGTCACGCAGAGGGCCTCGTTGTTCCAGGCTAGCTCAGAGGCGAGGGTACGAAACTGGATGGCGTAATCGCCTATAGAAGAACTTCCTTGGACTAGGTTCAGCAAAGCAGACTCGGCAGAGGTGGCCCGGGCTGGCTCCTCGAAGACACTCCGGACTTCAGCGAAGAAGGACTGGACAGTGGCTGTGGCAGGATCATTGCGGTCTCAGAGCGGTGTGGCCCATGACAAGGCCTTTCCAGACACAAGACTAACTACGAAAGCCACCTTAGACCGTTCTGTGGGAAATTGGTCCGACAACATCTCCAAGTGTAGGGAACATTGAGACAGGAAACCACGGCAGAGTTTGGAGTCCCCATCAAATTTGTCTGGCAGAGACAAGCGGAGGCTAGGAGCGGCCACTCGCTGCGGAGGAGGTGCAGGAGCTGGCGGAGGAGATAGTTGCTGCTATAGAGGCAGAAGCTGCTGTAGCATGGCGGACAACTGTGACAGCTGTTGTCCTTGTTGGGCGACCACGGTGGCGAGGTCAGCGAGACTTGGCAGTGGCACCTCAGCGGGATCCATGGCCGGATCTACTGTTAGGATTCGGCAGGCTGGAGGTGGATCCTCTGTGTCAGCGAGGGATTGGCGTGGACCGTACCGATGGACCGGTTCTAAGTTGCTACTGGTATTCCCCAGAGCCCGCCGCAAAGCGGGATGGTCTTGCTGCGGCGGTAGCAACCAGGTCTTATCCACCGGTAACGGCTCAACTTCGCTGACTGCTGAGAGTGGCGTGGGACAGGAGGACTATACAGAGGCGAGGTCAGACGTAGCAGAAGGTCAAGGCAGGCGGCAAGGTTCGTAGTCAAGGGTAACGCCAGAATGTCTGGTAACACTGGTAAGGCAATCATAGGAACGCTTTCACTAGGCACAAGGCAACAAGATCCGGCAATGCAGGGAAGGGGAAGTGAGGTAACATAGGCCTGGAGCAGGTGAGCTAATTACACTGATTAGCGGTCCACTGGCCCTTTAAATCTTAGAGAGCTGGTGCGTGCGCGCCCTAGAGAGTGGAGCCAAGCGCGCCTGGACGTGACAGCCGGGGACCGGAACAGGTAAGTAGATTGGGATGCGATCCGCGAGCGGGCGCGTCCCGCTATGCGGATCGCATCCCCGCCGGCAGTGTCAGTGCAGCGCTCCCGGTCAGCGGGTCTGACCGGAGCGCTGCAGAGAGGAGAACGCCGCGAGTGCTCCGGGGAAGAGCAGGGACCTGGAGCGCTCAGCGTAACACAGATTTATGCAGCCAATATTGAGTTAATATTAAAAATGGTGGCTTGAGTTGTAAGGAAACTATACAATTTATTTCACAGGGTCCATGATGAATCTTGATCCAGCTTTTTGTCTCTATCTCTGCGTCCTTTCCAACAAGGGGTTGTCTGGTTATGTCAGACCTGTGGGTCTGACCCCTGGCCTGTTTTATGTGTCTGGCCAGGTTTACTGGGGTAATGGTTGTAGAATGGGGTTTTTCTATGTCTACATAAAGATGTTTCATACATAGTGAGATACCCCCAAAATGTGGTGCAAATATATATACAGGCATACGAAACAGTCCGCCTGTTTCTTAGTGTTTCTTAGGCTTCAGTCTATTTGATGGCGATTTAATGTAAATTAATTGATGGATTATAATAACATAAATATGTGTTAGTACGAAGTTCCAATCGTCACCTTCCTTCATTACTAGATGACAACATAAATTCATCAATGTTTCTCGAACAGGACTGGTTGGTGTCAGGGTTAACTCGGGGTTAAGAAGAATTAAATATGATGAGCGCAAATAATTACTGAAAATGTACCCAAATAAATCAGTAAAAATAAATTCTCCACAGTCTAATATATCTAACTATCCCTCACCCGGTGATGGACATGGCTGTAGTGTTGAGAAAAAGGGGAGGACGGGCACCACCTAATAATTCACTGACTGGGTGCAAACCGGTTGCTATAGTAATATGAACCAAAGAAAAACAAGAACAAGCTAGCAACTATAAAGTGATGCACACCAAGAATTGCAAAATATGCACGTAAAACAAGTCTTTATTCATGAATCCAAGTCTTCAAAAAAGAGGGTTCACAAACATTTAAAGGGGTACCAATCAACTGGTGCCAGAAAGTTAAAAAGATTTGTAAATTACTTCTATTAAAAAATCTTAATCCTTCCTGTACTTATTAGCTGCTGAATACTACATTGGAAATTATTTTCCGTTTGAAACACAGAGCTCTCTGCTGACATCATGAGCACAGTGCTCTCTGCTGACATCTCTGTCCATTTTAGGAACTGTCCAGAGTAAAAGGAAATCCCCGTAGCAAACATATGCTGTTCTGGACAGTTCCTAAAATGGACAGAGATGTCAGCAGAGAGCACTGTGGTCATGATGTCAGCAGAGAGCACTGTGGTCATGATGTCAGCAGACAGTTCTGTGTTTCAAAAAGAAAAGAATTTCCGCTGTAGTATTCAGCAGCTTATAAGTACAGGAAGGATTAAGACTTTTTAATAGAAATAATTTGCAAATCTGTTTAACTTTCTGGCACCAGTTGACTTAAAAAAAAAGTTTTTCACCGGAGTACTCCTATAAAACCATTTAAAAACACACAATAAACAGGCGGAGGAGTGTGATCCTGCAACGCCCACCCCGTGTTAGGGAAAATAGCCCAACACACAGATGTGCGCTGTCCCGGACCTAAACGATATGATGAGGAATTATTACATCTAACATCCAGGCCCCACAATGCATGAAAGAGAAAACAAAATGAAGCGCTCACATATACAAATAAATCACATGTACAAGTTGACTGTCTCAAATGTATAACCTATGGCCATAGTAATAATCCAAAAACACCAAAATAACCACTGTCATATTATAATCCAATAAATAAATGGCAGGTGCTGGTTACTATGCCAAAAATTGTAGTGTGCTATGAATACCCAAATGTAGTGCGCTGAGCCTGAAATGCAAGTGCTGTAGGAGTGCCAGTGGGACCAACAATGTCTCAGTATAAATGGCGGGACTGCATACACATCAGTACGGGGGAAGCTAACACGTTCCGCCTCCAGCCACGGAGGCTTCTTCAGGAGGGAGTCATGACTCTGAGTCTCAGTTATATATCCTATTAATTGTATTAATTGTATGAGCAATTTACCTGTATGCCATGTCTCATTGGAGTGCGTGGTCCTGTGTAACCCGTGCGGCCGGAACTTCGTTACCGGTAGCGCAGGATAGAATATATTCACGCGAACATCGTGTAGTTAACTAAACTAAAAAAGAGGCTAAATGTATTACATGAAGCCGAGGCTCCCTGATGAAACCAGGGCTTGGTATGCCGGGCAATCTAGATGAGATAGACCGTATTTTTCGCCATATAAGACGCACTTTTTCTGGGGGGAGTTGGTGCGTCTTATAAGGCGAATACACCCCTATCACGGCGGTCCCTGTGGCCATCAATGGCTGGGACCCGCGGCTAATACATGATGCCCTGTACTAACCCTTCAGACGCGGCGATCAAAGCTGACCGCCGCGTCTGAAGCAAAAATAACACTAACCCGGCTGTTAAGTCGGGCTGTTCGGGACCACCGCGGTGAAATCGCGGCGCCCTGAACAGCTTGCAGTACACCGGGAGGGACCTTACCTGCCTCCTCGGTGTCTGCTCCGTGCCGGGATCCCCTGCATGGCCGGCGCTCTCCTTCGTCGTCATCACGTTGTCGTGTGCGTAGCGACATCATGGCGGCAACGGAGAGCGAGGATACCGGGCAGCAGAGATGTTCCGGAGCGACGGGGACGCGGCGACAGCAATGGAGGGCAACATCCAGGGCAGCAGTGACGAGTGGTGACGGGTCCGGAGCAGCGCGGATGCGTGAGTATTACCTCCTATACCAGTGGTCTTCAGCCTGCGGACCTCCAGATGTTGCAAAACTACAACTCCCAGCATGCCCGGACAGCCAACGGCTGTCCGGGCATGCTGGGAGTTGTAGTTTTGCAACATCTGAAGGTCCACAGGTTGAAGATCACTGTCCTATACTTTACATTGTATTTGGTTCAGAATCTTTATTTTCTAGAATGTTATATAAAATTTGGTGCGTCTTATATGACGAAAAATACGGTATATGAAAACGTGGCTAGGAACGCTTAAAAAAAGTCAAACGCTCTCTGGTCATCCCAAAACTTGCTATGTTCAGGCAATCTAAGGCTGCTTTCACACTATAAAATTCATCCGTTTCAAAGATCCGTTTGATGTTCCGTTATGAAAACCCTAAAAAACATCTGTTAGAAAATCCCATTATAGTTATAATGGGATTTTTACATTATCCGTTTTAATCCGTTATAGTCCGTTATTAATAACGGACGTTATTTTGTGACGGGAGAATGAACGGAAGAAATATTGCACAAAATAACGTCTGTTATTAATAACGGACTATAACGGATTAAAACGGATAATGTAAAAATCCCATTATAACTATAATGGGATTTTCTAACAGATGTTTTTTAGGGTTTTCATAACGGAACATCAAACGGATCTTTGAAACGGATGAATTTTATAGTGTGAAAGCAGCCTTAGTGGAACACAAATCGGAAGTGAGGCTTGGTGAAATGAATGGAGCGGGTGCCGTCTACTGGTAAACGACACACGCTCCTCACTGAGAGCAACAGGGTCCCGTCTCAGTGATCGCAGGGGGCCCCAGTGGTCGAACCCCCGCAATCAGCTACTTATCCCCTATTCTGTGGATAGGGGAGAAGTACATTTTTGGCCAGAGTACTCCTTTAAAGTATTGGTCTCTGGCCCATTCTGCAAAAGATCAGTTTGGAGACACGGAGCTCATGCCGGACAGTACTGTTGCAGCGGCAGCCGTAGAACAACCGGTGAGTTTCATGCATGGACTCTTTTCTGATGAATTGGACTCATGCATGGAATTTAGTGAATGTCGTAGGTTGCCGAATTATGTGTGAACCCAGCCTAAAAGTGTAGGTCCAGCATTGGTCTCCTGCCCGTTCTTCAAGGATCCGTGCAGAGACATATAGCTCACGCTGGTGAGTTCCATGGACAAATACTTTTCTGATGAGCAAGACTTTGCACAGAACTTGCTGGACTTCGTACGGTTGACGAACTATGTGTAAACTCAGCCTCAAACTATGTTCACATGGGGGGGAATGTAGAACATGCCGGCGCTAGGACCGCTTGGAAATGCACTGTCTCATAGACAGCAATGCATTTCATTGCAGAATCAAAAAAATACGCATGACTATTCTTTCTGTGAGCGCCGGAATCAGAATTTCCACGGCAGAAACATCTGGCGGTGAAATTCTGCCGTGTCCTCAGTGCAGCAGAATCCCATTGGAATCAGTGGCACTGAATTTCCTCAGAGGGAACATAGTCTTAAAGTGTAAGTCCATTTTTGGTCTTCCGCCCGTTCTTGTTGGGCGGTACAGTAGCAAAGGCTTCCGTGTCATGCTCAGCATGTTCCGTGTACCATTAATAAAGAGTTTGTGCACTGAACTTGCTTTGCTCCGTATGGTAGCAATAGCGTAAGCTGCTTCTCTCTGCACTGATCTTTGCAGAGCGGGTAGGTGACCAACGCTGGACTTTAATATCAAGCAATATATCAGCTGTAATGTAGATTTGTTACATGTTATAAAATGTAGAGTGATCTAAATTATATGTTGGATGCACTACCAGACCTCTATAAGGGTGCGTTCACACCTGCATATTTTCTGCTGCAGATTTGCTTCAGCAGATTTTACTGCCCATTAAAGTCAATGGGCAGCAAAATCTGCAGCAGATCTGCAGCAATAATTCACACGTGTGACAGTAATGATCGTAACACATGAAGGGAGATGAGGGGACACTAATAATCGTGACAAATGAGGAGAACCCTAATGATTGTGATGCATAAGTGGAGATGAGGGGACACTAATTATTGTGACACATGAGGGGAGGTGAGGGGGCACTAATGATCAGGACACATGAGGGGACCCTAATGATCGTGACAAGAGGAGATATGAGAGGGACACTATTGATTGTGACACACACGAGGGGAGATGAGGGGAACAGTAATGATTGTGACACATGAGGGGAGATGAGGGGAACACTAATGATTGTGACATATGAGAGGAAATGAGGGAACTATAATGATCGTGACACATGAGGGGACACTAATGATCGTGACACATGAAGGGAGATGAGGGTAACAGTAATGATTGTGACATATGAGAGGAAATGAGGGAACAATAATGATCGTGACACATGAGGGGAGATGAGGGGACAATAATGCCTGTGACACAGGAAAAAATGAGGGGGACACTAATGATCCTGACACATGAGGGGACTCTAATAACTGTGACACAGGGAGAGATGAGGGGACACTAATGACTGTGACACGTGAGAGGCGATGAGGGGACACTGATGATTGTGACGCATGAGGGGAGATGAGGGGACACTGATGATTGTGACATGAGGGGACACAAATGATCGTGACACATGAGGGGAGATGAGGGAACACTTATGACTGATTATATGACATCATGTCACATGACGTGCAGTATCCTGGCGCCTAATTTTTTTATTGCTGGCTCCAAACCTTTTTTGCTTCAATAAATAATCTCTAGTATTAGTAGTTGGTGCGATATATACTATATACACGTAAACCTTATTAAGGTTTTTCTGCACTGGAATGAGTGCGCTCTGTAAAAAGACGATACGCGGAGAGCGCAGCGTAATGGAGTACAGTAAATGCAGGTTTATTGGTAGAGCGCCACATAATCTCATCACCGGGAGAGGGAGATTGAAATTCTAAATTGATCTCCCGGGAGCCCTTTATGATTTAATCTGATGCCATTAGATACAGAGCTTTCAATGGTTATTGATCGGATATCTCTTTTATAACTCTATGGGTAATGAAGGCCCTTGTTACTAGGACTCTGTTCGATTTTGTTGCTTTTCACTGCTCATTGCTTTCTTCTTGTTTCATATCGATATCTAGAGGAATTATGTAAGTATAAAAAGATACTTTCTGTTATTTTAGGAGCTCAGTTATTTACAATAAATTATGGCCCATTTGCAATGAATTAGCCGCTGCATGCCAACAGAACATTATGTTAAAATCACAGTCGACTTGTTTCTCCATAGGGAACAACTTGCATCGTGACCACGAATTCCAGTCACATGCAGTTCTAGTCTGGTCCAAAAGGCCAAAAGACAGATGTGTTTTATTACGATAGCGCTATTTATTGAAAGGCATAGAAATGAAACATGAGGCCACAATCATTTGCCCTTTTGTTATATAGGATTTGACCACATGGAGACTTTGTGCATGTTTTTTTCTAAGACTATTTTCATACTGTTTTGCCCAGTGTAATTTAAACCCCAGACTAAACACTTAAATAAATTCAAACCAAAGACCAGACCCCAAAATTATTTCAGACCCCAGACCAGACTAATAAATAAATTCAGACCCCAGATCTGACCAATATATAAATTTAGACCAAAGACGTGACTATTAAATAAATTCAGACCCCAAACCAGACTCCTAAATCAATTCAGACCCCTGACCAGACTCCTAAATCAATTGAGACCCCAGACCAGACTCCTGAATCAATTCAGACCCCAGACCACACTCCTAAATTAATTCAGACACCAGACCAGACTAATAAATAAATTCAGACAACAGACCAGACTAATAAATAAATTCAGACAGCAGACCAGACTAATAAATAAATTCAGACTCCAGACCAGACTCCTAAATCAATCCAGACCCCAGTCCAGACTACTAAATAAATTCAAGAACAGACTCCCAAATTATTTCAGACCCCATACTAGAGACTAGAAAACAGATTTAAATAAATTAAGAACTTAGAACAGACTCTCAAATTAATTTAGACCCCAGACCTGCTCCGAAAAGTAATTCAGAAACCAGAAGAGACTAAATATATATTCATACCCCAGAAGTTTATAACCATGTGCATAAACTTTTCACATGTTATCCATACATATCAAAAGTTAAGATCGCTTCAGGTCTACACCTCAGATCTGCTGCCAATGCTAGGTACAGCTGGGTGAAATGCACTCCCCGGCTGTCACTCAAACCCAACCCTTTCACTGCATAAATCTATAGAGTGAAAAAGGTCAAACTGAGATGCCAGTTGTTACGCCGAGCGCTCCGGGTCCCCGCTCCTCCCCGGAGCGCTCGCTACACTTCCCTCACTGCAGCGCCCCGGTCGGTTCCACGGACCCGGGGCGCTGCGTTACCACCTCCGGCCGGGATGCGATTCGCGATGCGGGTAGCGCCCGCTCGCGATGCGCACCCCGGCTCCCGTACCTTACTCGCTCCCCGTCAGTTCTGTCCCGGCGCGCGCGGCCCCGCTCCCTAGGGCGCGCGCGCGCCGGGTCTTTGCGATTTAAAGGGCCACTGCACCGCTGATTGGTGCAGTGGTTCCAATTAGTGTTTACACCTGTGCACTTCCCTATATCACCTCACTTCCCCTTCACTCCCTCGCCGGATCTTGTTGCCCTAGTGCCAGTGAAAGCGTTCCTTGTGTGTTCCTTGCCTGTGATTCCAGACCTTCTGCCGTTGCCCCTGACTACGATCCTTGCTGCCTGCCCCGACCTTCTGCTACGTCCGACCTTGCTTCTGTCTACTCCCTTGTACCGCGCCTATCTTCAGCAGCCAGAGAGGTTGAGCCGTTGCTAGGGGATACGACCTGGTCACTACCGCCGCAGCAAGACCATCCCGCTTTGCGGCGGGCTCTGGTGAAAACCAGTAGTGACTTAGAACCGATCCTCTAGCACGGTCCACGCCAATCCCTCTCTGGCACAGAGGATCCACTACCTGCCAGCCGGCATCGTGACAGTAGATCCGGCCATGGATCCCGCTGAAGTTCCTCTGCCAGTTGTCGCTGACCTCACCACGGTGGTCGCCCAGCAGTCACAACAGATTGCGCAACAAGGCCAACAGCTGTCTCAACTGACTGTTATGCTACAACAGTTACTACCACAGCTCCAGCAATCATCTCCTCCGCCAGCTCCTGTACCTCCTCCGCAGCGAGTGGCCGCTTCTGGAATACGACTATCCTTGCCGGATAAATTTGATGGGGACTCTAAGTTTTGCCGTGGCTTTCTTTCCCAATGTTCATTACACTTGGAGATGATGTCGGACCAGTTCCCCACTGAAAGGTCTAAGGTGGCTTTCGTAGTCAGCCTGCTGTCTGGAAAAGCCCTGGCTTGGGCCACACCGCTCTGGGACCGCAATGACCCCGTCACTGCCTCTGTACACTCCTTCTTCTCGGAAATTCGAAGTGTCTTTGAGGAACCTGCCCGAGCCTCTTCTGCTGAGACTGCCCTGTTGAACCTGGTCCAGGGTAATTCTTCCGTTGGCGAGTATGCCGTACAGTTCCGTACCCTTGCTTCAGAATTATCCTGGAATAATGAGGCACTCTGCGCGACCTTTAAAAAAGGCCTATCCAGCAACATTAAAGATGTTCTGGCCGCACGAGAAATCCCTGCTAACCTACATGAACTCATCCATCTTGCCACTCGCATTGACATGCGTTTTTCCGAACGGCGTCAGGAGCTCCGCCAGGATATGGACTCTGTTCGCACGAGGCGTTTCTTCTCCCCGGCTCCTCTCTCCTCTGGTCCCCTGCAATCTGTTCCTGTGCCTCCCGCCGTGGAGGCTATGCAGGTCGACCGGTCTCGCCTGACACCCCAAGAGAGGACACGACGCCGCATGGAGAATCTCTGCCTGTACTGTGCTAGTACCGAACACTTCCTGAAGGATTGTCCTATCCGTCCTCCCCGCCTGGAAAGACGTCCGCTGACTCCGCACAAAGGTGAGACAGTCCTTGATGTCTACTCTGCTTCTCCACGTCTTACTGTGCCTGTGCGGATGTCTGCCTCTGCCTTCTCCTTCTCTGCTGTGGCCTTCTTGGACTCTGGATCTGCAGGAAATTTCATCTTAGCCTCTCTCGTCAACAGGTTCAACATCCCGGTGACCAGTCTCGCCAGACCCCTCTACATCAATTGTGTAAACAATGAAAGATTGGACTGTACTATACGTTTCCGCACGGAGCCCCTTCTAATGTGCATCGGATCTCATCACGAGAGGATTGAACTGTTGGTCCTCCCCAATTGCACTTCTGAAATCCTTCTTGGACTTCCCTGGCTTCAACTCCATTCCCCAATCCTGGATTGGTCCACTGGGGAGATCAAGAGTTGGGGGCCCTCTTGTTCCAAGGACTGCTTAAAACCGGTTCCCAGTAAACCTTGCCGTGTCCCTGTGCTTCCTCATGTAACCGGTCTCCCTAAGGCCTATATGGACTTTGCGGACGTTTTTTGCAAAAAACAAGCTGAGACTCTACCTCCTCACAGGCCTTATGATTGTCCCATTGACCTCCTCCCGGGCACTACTCCACCCCGGGGCAGAACCTATCCTCTGTCCGTCCCAGAGACTCTTGCCATGTCTGAATACGTCCAAGAAAATTTAAAAAAGGGCTTTATCCGTAAATCCTCCTCTCCTGCCGGAGCCGGATTTTTCTTTGTGTCCAAAAAAGATGGCTCTCTACGTCCTTGCATTGACTACCGCGGTCTTAATAAAATCACGGTTAAGAACCGCTACCCCCTACCCCTCATCTCTGAACTCTTTGATCGTCTCCAAGGTGCCCATATTTTTACCAAACTGGACTTAAGAGGTGCTTATAATCTCATCCGCATCAGAGAGGGGGATGAATGGAAAACGGCATTTAACACCAGAGATGGACACTTTGAGTATCTGGTCATGCCCTTTGGTCTATGCAACGCCCCTGCCGTCTTCCAAGACTTTGTTAATGAAATTTTTCGTGATCTACTATACTCCTGTGTTGTTGTATATCTGGACGATATCCTGATTTTTTCTGCCAATCTTGAAGAACACCGCCAGCATGTCCGTATGGTTCTTCAGAGACTTCGTGATAATCAACTCTATGCCAAAATAGAGAAATGTCTGTTTGAATGCCAATCTCTTCCTTTTCTAGGATACTTGGTCTCTGGCCAGGGACTACAAATGGACCCAGATAAACTCTCTGCCGTCTTAGATTGGCCACGCCCCTCCGGACTCCGTGCCATCCAACGTTTTTTGGGGTTCGCCAATTATTACAGGCAATTTATTCCACATTTTTCTACCATTGTGGCTCCTATTGTGGCTTTAACAAAAAAAAATGCCGATCCCAAGTCTTGGCCTCCTCAAGCGGAAGACGCCTTTAAACGACTCAAGTCTGCCTTTTCTTCGGCTCCCGTGCTCTCCAGACCTGACCCATCTAAACCCTTCCTATTGGAGGTTGATGCCTCCTCAGTGGGAGCTGGAGCTGTCCTTCTACAAAAAAACTCTTCCGGGCATGCTGTTACTTGTGGTTTTTTTTCCAGGACCTTCTCTCCGGCGGAGAGGAACTACTCCATCGGGGATCGAGAGCTTCTAGCCATTAAATTAGCACTTGAGGAATGGAGGCATCTGCTGGAGGGATCAAGATTTCCAGTTATTATTTACACCGATCACAAGAACCTCTCCTACCTCCAGTCTGCCCAACGGCTGAATCCTCGTCAGGCCAGGTGGTCTCTGTTCTTTGCCCGATTTAATTTTGAAATTCACTTTCGGCCTGCTGATAAAAACATTAGGGCCGATGCTCTCTCTCGTTCCTCAGATGCCTCTGAAATTGAACTCTCTCCTCAACACATCATTCCTCCTGACTGCCTGATTTCCACTTCTCCAGCCTCCATCAGGCAAACTCCTCCAGGAAAGACCTTTGTTTCTCCACGCCAACGCCTTGGGATCCTCAAATGGGGTCACTCCTCCCATCTCGCAGGTCATGCGGGCATCAAGAAATCTGTGCAACTCATCTCTCGCTTCTATTGGTGGCCGACTCTAGAGACTGATGTGGTGGACTTTGTGCGAGCCTGCACTATCTGTGCCCGGGATAAGACTCCTCGCCAGAAGCCCGCTGGTTTTCTTCATCCTCTACCTGTCCCCGAACAACCTTGGTCTCTGATTGGTATGGATTTTATTACTGACTTACCCCCATCCCATGGCAACACTGTTATTTGGGTGGTCGTTGATCGATTCTCCAAAATGGCACATTTCATCCCTCTTCCTGGTCTTCCTTCAGCGCCTCAGTTGGCTAAACAATTTTTTGTACACATTTTTCGTCTTCACGGGTTGCCTACACAGATCGTCTCGGATAGAGGCGTCCAATTTGTGTCTAAATTCTGGAGGGCTCTCTGTAAACAACTCAAGATTAAATTAAATTTTTCTTCTGCATACCATCCTCAATCCAATGGACAAGTAGAGAGAATTAACCAGATCTTGGGTGACTATTTACGACATTTTGTTTCCTCCCGCCAGGATGACTGGGCAGATCTTCTACCTTGGGCCGAATTCTCGTATAATTTCAGAATCTCTGAATCTTCCTCCAAATCTCCGTTTTTCGTGGTGTACGGCCGTCACCCTCTTCCCCCCCTCCCTACCCCCTTGCCCTCTGGTCTGCCCGCTGTGGATGAAATTTCTCGTGATCTTTCCACCATATGGAAAGAGACCCAAAATTCTCTCTTACAGGCTTCTTCTCGCATGAAGAGATTCGCAGATAAGAAAAGAAGAGCTCCTCCCATTTTTTCCCCTGGAGACAAGGTATGGCTCTCCGCTAAATATGTCCGTTTCCGTGTCCCGAGCTATAAGTTGGGACCACGCTATCTTGGTCCTTTTAAAGTTTTGTGTCAAATTAATCCTGTCTCTTACAAACTTCTTCTTCCTCCTTCTCTTCGTATCCCTAATGCCTTTCACGTCTCTCTTCTTAAACCTCTCATCCTCAACCGTTTTTCTCCTAAATCTGTTCCTCCCACTCCTGTTTCCGGCTCCTCGGACATCTTCTCTGTTAAAGAGATTTTGGCCTCTAAAAAGGTCAGGGGAAGAACTTTTTTTTTAGTGGATTGGGAGGGTTGTGGTCCAGAAGAGAGGTCCTGGGAACCTGAGGACAATATCCTGGACAAAAGTCTGATCCTCAGGTTCTCAGGCCCCAAGAAGAGGGGGAGACCCAAGGGGGGGGGTACTGTTACGCCGAGCGCTCCGGGTCCCCGCTCCTCCCCGGAGCGCTCGCTACACTTCCCTCACTGCAGCGCCCCGGTCGGTTCCACGGACCCGGGGCGCTGCGTTACCACCTCCGGCCGGGATGCGATTCGCGATGCGGGTAGCGCCCGCTCGCGATGCGCACCCCGGCTCCCGTACCTTACTCGCTCCCCGTCAGTTCTGTCCCGGCGCGCGCGGCCCCGCTCCCTAGGGCGCGCGCGCGCCGGGTCTTTGCGATTTAAAGGGCCACTGCACCGCTGATTGGTGCAGTGGTTCCAATTAGTGTTTACACCTGTGCACTTCCCTATATCACCTCACTTCCCCTTCACTCCCTCGCCGGATCTTGTTGCCCTAGTGCCAGTGAAAGCGTTCCTTGTGTGTTCCTTGCCTGTGATTCCAGACCTTCTGCCGTTGCCCCTGACTACGATCCTTGCTGCCTGCCCCGACCTTCTGCTACGTCCGACCTTGCTTCTGTCTACTCCCTTGTACCGCGCCTATCTTCAGCAGCCAGAGAGGTTGAGCCGTTGCTAGGGGATACGACCTGGTCACTACCGCCGCAGCAAGACCATCCCGCTTTGCGGCGGGCTCTGGTGAAAACCAGTAGTGACTTAGAACCGATCCTCTAGCACGGTCCACGCCAATCCCTCTCTGGCACAGAGGATCCACTACCTGCCAGCCGGCATCGTGACACCAGTGAAATGAAAAAACTGTGACCCGTGACCTGAGCTCAGCGCCCTCAGTCCTTCTCAGTGCCGATCGCTGTTAGGGATTAGGGTTAATGGTTAGGATTAGGGTTAGGATTATGATTTAGGGTTAGGATTAGGGGTAAGGGTTAGGATTAGGGGTTAGGGTTATGATTAGGGGAGGGGTTAGGGTTAAGATTAGGGGTAAGGGTTAGGGTTAGGATTGGTTGTAAGGGTTAGGATTAGGGTTTATGATTAGGGTTAGGGGTTAGGATTAGGGGTAAAGATTAGGATTAGGTTTAGGGGTTAGGATTAGGGGTAAGGGACAGGTTAGGATTGATTGTAAGGGTTAGGATTAGGGGTAAGGGACGGGTTAGGATTGATTGTAAGGGTTAGGATTAGGGGTTAGGATTAGGTTAGGGGTTAGAATTAGAGGTTAGTGGTTAGGATCAGGGTTAGGGAGTGAGAGGGAGCCGGCTGCAAAGCATAAAGGTGCGTCCCTGGTCGGAGGGTCACATTCCGCTACAGGGACACAGTTTTCTTCATTACATGTTGTACATCCTGTGCATTATATCTAGGCCATATATTACATCAAGACTAGATCCCTACACCCCATTTTAATGTCAGATGATTTGGGAGTATCACTATTCCGCATGTAAGAAATAAGCAGTGGTCTGAAGACTAACAGGTGTCAGAAGTTCTGAACTTCTCTCCTTGATTCCTATTGTTATTTTGATCTTAGGTAACTTGACAGGTGCTTCCCCCAGGACTAGTGTTTGAAAAAGTCCCACGATGGAACAAAAAGCAGAACTTTACTTCCACAAAGTTAGACAAGACAAGAAAAATTATTCAGACCCCAAACCAGATTGACATACTTACATACAGTAACTCACTCCGAAGCTCCTCTATAGGCCCATGTGCCGCATCATACTGGGACCTGACAAAGTCCAGCATCAGGACCATGTGTGTATTGCAACTGAATGCAGTGTAAACATAGTAATCAAAAATTAAGTCAAGAAGAGGAGCCTGGGAGCGAGAAGTATTATTTAATCCAATAAATGTCAGATTAAAGGATGGGTACTGATAGCCCTAGACCTCAGGTAGCTGCACAAAATGCTGATAGCATAATTCAGCACTATACATGAGCCCATCATCCAGCCAGAATCTGAAATCAAGATATCTAATCTTAATGGAGACCATTCAACTCTTAGATAGAAAGTGCATTAGGATGCAGGGGGTGGTAGCGATACAGTTGTATGAGGCTAGTGTGGTGAGCCACGAGGGTGCGATGTGAGGTGTATGTGGCAGGTGTTGTAGCCCAGTGCAGATGGTGTTAACCCCTTAATGTTCGCAACGCCTGGGCATGGTTTTACCGAGAACCACTCGAACGGTAGCACCGCTAGTCCTAGTTAGGCAGGGCAAATAAGAGTCCAAGGCCAGGTTAGGGTTAATGGTAGCTTTACTGAGGAAGACAGATGGTACAGTCTTTTCAGCTAGGCCAGGATCCCAGAGAGGTGATCAGTAACACAGGGGACCTCGCAGCTTGCTAGGACTTGCAGTGACTTTGACAGTCTTTAGGACAGTCACATGGACTATAATAGACTTCACTAAAGATAGTGACAGCAGACAGAGATGACTTGACTTACTGACTTGTGGCTGTAATTTAGGTCTGAGGCCTCCAGATGTGCTAGACACTGGCTCTGAGACGTCTGGACCTGACCTCAGGCTCTAAGAGCAATGAATGATCAAAGAGGCAGATTGCAGCTCCTCCCTTCCTTATAAAGAGGGTCTGTGCAAGGAGCCCATAGGCTAGCTGTGGGTCATCTGGTCATCTGGTGCTCTCTGGGTGACAAAAACACATGACTCATATGACAACCATTATCATGTGATCAATAACCATGTGACCATATCAAAGGTCCATTACACATAATATACAATTATACAGATATTAGGGGTACAGTTCAGGTGAGCCCTGGGGACATGCAGGGACTCAAGTTGATAGAACTGTGAGATGCATATCCTGTACCGGGACATCACAAACCCACCTACTTAATTAAAGTCGCCCTTGACATCCATCCTGGAAAGCTTTGAGGAGCAAAGCGGCCGTGGGACCACATGCAGTCCTGGAGCATTGTATCCGAAGTCCATTTCCAGGCTGTTTGTTGTCAAGAACTTATAACACAACAGAGTCTCTGTATCAATGTCCATACATGCTCTGGTAGATTTTGTATAACTGAGAATAAGAATTACTGGAGAACAAGGATTATGTATGATAATAACAACATACCTATGACTATGGTAGAACACGACATATGGACTATGACTATGTATATCATAACATTTGACTATGCATATTATGACATTTGACTATGCATACTATGACATTCGACTATGCATGACAACACTTTATACATTACTAGACATAGCACTGGCGGATTGGGTTGCTGAAGGCTTTCTGCCCAATGCCTTGGCTACTGGGGTCCCTTGGCATTACACACTTCTCCCCAGAACACTAATTATTTTTATGCTAGACATTTTCTTATGCTAGACATTTTTTTAGATAACATTTGACATTTTGCTACCTTTGACTTTTTGTTAAGTGCTTCTGTGGGTAACAGGAATACCTTTTGGCCAGCAAAGTATCCTGAGCACGAGGACACAAGAAATATCACATTTGACATTTTAGACATATTAGACATTTTTATGGACTGTGTGGTTGTGAGTGTTACAGTCCTACTGTACCTGAAACATGTGTACATGACTTTATGTACACTTTTTGTGTACTTATGACAATGTGTAGTACACAACTTTACTGTTGACTGTACATGATGTTGGTGATGGGGTGAAATGTTGCTTCTCCTGATTAGTTCAGGACAACCCCTACAAGAAAACTACCAGACATCGGAGAATACGGTACACTATGACTTTTTGGTGTACAGCAAATTATGTAGATTTTATTACACTACAACAATTATAGTGCAGGACCGCAAACATTTCCCAGTGAACAAAATATATTACTATGGCATATTTACACAGATGTCCATGTATCGCTCAGTAGTCCAGATACACTATAGAATTCAGGTTCCTGAGAATCACGGCCGTAGCCAGGCACAACACTTACAAGATTGGTTACCACAAAACTGTCTTGACTAGTCCGTCAGGCACGGTGCTTAAACGTTGCTGTAGAAACCTGTAACAACAAAAATTGTGCTTGCACACAGAAGTCAGCTAGTCAAACGAACAAGTCTGGTGAAGTTACTGTACACGAGTACACAAATAGAACATTTTTCACATAGTACTCTTCCACTCCAACCTCGTCGGTCTAACTGCTTTCTAGGATGTGACATATACCTAGGACCACGAGACTGGGCCCCCTCCATGGGGTTGACAAGTGTGTTCCATGAGACATGGGACAAACGGGATTCAGTGATGGTAGGACTCCCAGTGGCCACCACTTGTATAGCAGCAGCTTGTGCCACTGGGGGAGGAACTGTTGGTGCCTGTTGGTCCGGCCAAACCTCCGCATCAGTTGGAGTAGGCCCAGGCACTTTGGTTGGTACCAGCTGGTTAGACCAAACCTCCTCGACAGCAGGAGTAGGCCTGGGTACATCTGTAGGAGACCCTTGAAGAAGATTTGACTACGCCGGCCCTTTAAGATACTTGGGGTCCATAGCAGGTGGATCCGGATACTCCTCCTGAACAACTGCTCCCTTGGCGCTTGGTGGCAGGAGACCAAAGGGAGCTGAGTCCCAATCTTCAGAGGGGACTCGCCTAGGCGAGTATTTATTTATTTATTAAGGACAACTTAGGCCTAGGTTCCGGAGCGGGGCCGCCCTTATAAGGGCGTAAACTCCGCATAGCGGCAGGAGTAGTCTAGGGCCATTATAGGGCGAGCCGCAGGTAGTGGCCACACGCACCAATTGGCCTTATATCCACCCTGCAGGTCCCTACCCTTCTTTTCCCCTACCTTAACCCCACCTTTAGGTAGGAAACATATACTTTTCTCCGACTGGTATACACCTTGTGCTTTTGTATGCACCATCTGTAAGACTGCATTGAGACCATTTATCAGGGTTGTTTTGCAGCAACTACTTTATATATATAATATTTTTTCTTTTTGAGTTTGGTCAGTGGATCACAATAGGATCCTTTTTAAGTGAACTATGTATTAAAAGTTATATTTTAGTGTTTTTTCGGTGAATTTAACAGTAGCTTTACTGAGATAGACAGATGGTACAGTCTTTACAGCTAGGCCAGGATCCCAGAGAGGTGGCCAGTAACCCAGGAGACCTTGCAGCTTGCTGGGACTTGCAGTGACTTTGACAGACATTAGGACAGCCATGCTGACTATAATAGACTTGACTTGACTGACAGAGATGACTTGACTTACTGACCTGTGGCTGTAATTTAGGCTTGAGACCTCCAGATATGCTGGACACTGGCTCTGAGACGTCTGGACTGGACTTAACCTCAGGATCTAAGAGCAATGAATGATCAAAGAGGTAGATTGCATCTCCTCCCTTCCTTATAAATGGGGCTGTGCAAGGAGCCCATAGGCTAGCTGCAGGTCATCTGGTCACCTGGTGCTCTCTGGGTAACAAAACATGAGACTTTAACATGTGACAAGCATTATTATGTGATCAATAACCATGGGACCATATCAAAGGCCTGTACGCATAATATACAATTATACAGATTATAGGGGTACAGTTCAGGTGAGCCCTTGGGACGTGCAGGGACTCAAGTTGATAGGACTGTGAGATGCATATCCCGTACTGAGACATCACACTAGCGCTAAATGGGGACTCATGTTGCACTACAGCAAGTCTCATTCAAGTTGCGCAACAAAATTGCAAAAGTGTAACTTGCTGTAAAGCAACTCAAGTGTCAAAGAGGCGTTGCCACGCTGCAACATGCATGCCCACTCCCTCCCCCACCCCTCCCTGCCTTGAATGATTGATGTACAGGGCTTGGTGCTGGAAGCTGAGTCCTGTAAATTAAACATGCAGGTCAGGTAGGGGTGGGGGTGAGAGAAGGCATGCCTGCTTTAGCTTGCTTCCTTGACACTTGAGTAGGTCAATATTGAGCTATTTAGAAGTGGTCTAAACATGGTTCCTTTCAGCAATGGGGATATTACAAAATGTTTAAAGAGTACCTGCCATATCTCACAAAAATGTTTTACTCAGTACCTAATCCTAATCATGTACATATACTTTGTATGTGTCTAGCACCTATATTTCTTTCACAAATACCTTTCTGTTGTCATTCTGTGCTTAGGAGGGGGCGTGTCCTCACTCTACATTGCTCCTCTTCCTCCCTGAGTCAACTGTGCTGGGTCTCTTCATCCAATCACTGCAGGCTGCTCTGTAACCCCCTCCTCTCTGTTTTCATGCTGCAGTCTGATAGCACAGGTGTGAGCACAGAGGAGTGCTAGTCCCGCCCTCACTTCCTGGGCTTTGTCCCTGCCGGTGCTTCAGCTGGGACAAAGATGATGCTGTAACCAGACAGGATTATGTTCTGGATGGTATGGGGACCCCTAGTGGTCTTTTTTTTTTCTTCTTTTTATAAGCCATGATTTCTATATAAAGAAGATAACATGTTTATGATAGGTAAGGTTACCAGAAGAATGGAGAGTTATTTCAGCCAAGGATACCAGATAAGGTGTGAGGAAATTGGGTGATTATTGTGTGTATATATCTACATTGATTATTGCAATGTATTTCTAGTATGTACATTGTATATCTCCATCATTCCCCTTAAATCTTTATTCAGACTAAGATCACTTCCCACTATACTGAGATGAGGCATCTCTGACGGATTTCATGTCTGTTGTGTGACTGGATGTAAGTGACGCATCACAAGACGTCTTCTACGGTGAATTTAATTGGAAGGTTTCTTTATGAAGTCATTATGAATGTGACATCTTGTGGATTTGAGATCGTCCTGGGATTGTGCCGGGTGATCTGCTATCTGTACTCTGTTTCCAGTGAACACATTATATAGATGGATGCTCCAACCTCTTCTCCTTTTTCTCTCTTATTTCATTTAAATAAATAAATACCCTCTGTACTGTTTGTGTGTATGTTATTTGACAGGAGGACGGTGCAGCGTGGAGGTCTACTGCCCCCTGTGGACAATAGTGTGGAATTAACATCCTGTAGAAAAGAATTCTTTGTATCCGCAGATCTCATATCTGTGACATTTTGACTGTAACCATTGCACACTCCCGGATACATCTGTGATTTGGAACAATCCAATATCTCACACTTACATGGTGGAAGGCATTTCTGAGCGATGGGATATCAGAACTGAGGCATTATGGGAATGAATTAGGCATGCTCTCTCTTATATAGGGATGCACGAGATGCGGGCATGCAATGCTATTTGTTTTTTTACTCACTGTCTAATAATGGTGCCGTCATATTTATTTTCTGGATAAAATACGGCAGCAGACTAGGCTGACTGAAACCTGACAGACACAAGTGTGAACAGTGCTTTAGCTAATATGGAATTTTGAAGCTGCACATCCCAATGCTGCGCACGGACGTCCCTGTGCGTCGTCGTCAAGGCAACGTCACTAGTCCTGGGCCGGGCCCGGAGCGGAGAAGAGGGCCTCCCGGTGAAAATGGACAGCCCGGAACGACTAACCCTCCCCACCGGATGGTCCCTGCAGCATAGATGGCCCGGACCAGCTCACCCTTCCTTCCCACTGAGGGGAGGTGAGTAGAAAACTAAAGGGGGGTCTGGATGATGATGAAGGCCGCAGTGGTCTTCAACCTGCAGACCTCCAGATGTTTCAAAACTACAACTCCCAGCATGCCCGGACAGCCGATGGCTGTCCGGGCATGCTGGGAGTTGTAGTTTTGCAACATCTGGAGGTCTGCAGGTTGAAGACTACTGAGAAGGGATTGACAGGTGAAGAGCTCACTCGAGTATAAACCGAGGGGGGCAATTTTTCGTGCTGAAAAACTCGGCTTATACTCGAGTATATACGGTACATACTAGAGATAGGCTATAGCAGGCAAATACTTCCCCAGTAGCTTCTTGCTATTTAGGACTTTATCCAGTCTGATTACTTATTTTCATTAGACTGTGTATGCAAACTATAAGCCTGTATACATATTACACCACTGTTTTCCAGCCAGTGTGCCTCCAACTATTACAAAACTAAAACTCCCAGCATGTCCCTACAGCCTTTGACTTGTGTTGGCTGCAGCATGACAGGAAGTTGTGTAGTTCTTTCATTGTCAGTGTAGTGTTGTATTAGCAGCTTCCGTCTCCTCCCTCTCTCCAAGACAACCTTTCATCCTCTGCTGTCTCAGGAGGTGTAGCTGGATCCTGAGCTCTAGCCCCACCCCCTAAGTGATGTCACAACCCCTGACCAGCCCCTACAGCTACAACACCATCTCCATGTCATACACATATGTACTTATATATCTTTATTGGGACATTTAGGGAGAATAAGGTATGTTTACAGTATGTTGCCTTGTTCTGAAAAATGCCATAGACCGAGGAGCAGACAGGGGATGAATACAGCAGTAAGTGTAGTCCCACTGTGCGATTGTATACTTTGAAATAAGATATGCTGCAACAGCTTTGGACGGGGAACTGGCAGATATTGTGGCAGGGAAGTAGGCAGGGAGGGAAGGCTGTGATGAGGGAAAGCAATGCATTCTGGAAATTGTAGTGCTGAACAAGGATTTTGGTGGTCTTAGAACTGGGGCAGACAGGTAAGCAATGCTATATGTTCCTGCAGCATTTTTATTATTTTTTAACTTGATGTCAGAATACCCCTCTAAACTATCAAACCGCATGGTGCCAGACTGCTGAACCCCCATGCGATCTTGAGAATAGGGACTCAAATCTTACGTCACAAATGGCTGCCACCACTCCATTCATTCTCTATAGGAGCCACAGAGACATCTGAACGTGACCCACCGCTCTATTGCAACCAGAGACTACCCGTTCCCGAGAATGTACGCCCCGTGACCAGATACTTAACCTGTAAGATGGGAAGACCCCCTTTAAGATCCTATAATCTACACTGATATGTTTGTGGTGGCCCAGTACAGGAGGTGTTAACCCGTACCCTTGCTGCCCTGTCCAACAGCCTCCCTTCAGTGTCCCCTGGGCCCCTTGTACTTGTTTCCCCCCTGTATATATATTTTGCTATGTATTATAATATATAATGTGTTGTTGCTTTAAGAAATGTACCATGTGATTGTTACCCAGGAGGTACCAGTGACCAGGTGATCCCAGGGGTGACCTATGGGCTCCCTGCTAGTCTCCTCTATATAAGCCCTGGGAGGAGCTAGCTCTCTTTCTTGTTGCTGAGGTCCGGTGAAGTGAAGTCGAGTCCTAGTGTATGTGTCCAGAGTCATTGGAGGCCTCAAGTCAACTCTGCAGCCACAGTCAATTGCAAGTAAGTCATAGCTTTGTCAGTCATCAGTCAAGCCAGTCCCTGTCATCTGTCGTCAGCGTGGCCTGCATTAAATTGTCCAGTCCTACTACAAGTCCCAGCAAGCCCTTAAGGTCTCTGAGTCACTGGTCACCTCCGTGGGCCCTGGATGAACTGTATAGACTTTACCATCTGTCTACCCTCAATAAAGCTACCGTTGTTCGTAACTTGGCGTCGGAGTCATTATTGCCCCCGTGCCTAGCCCAGGATTCAGCGGTATACCTCCGGGTGGTATTGAAGATAAACGATGCCCTGGCGTCACAAACACAAGAGTTAATGCCATCTGTCCCTAGGGTAATTCCATTTGCCCTGCATCACACTCCGTTACTACACATTGGCCCTCATTTACTATTCTAAACCCGACTTCTTTTGTCGGGTTTTTTTGGCGCATCTTTGTTTGCGCCATGTCGCAGACATCGTGTGCCAGTCTGCGACACGATGCGACATTTTAACCCGACATTTCTGAGCTTTCCCACGTATTTATAAAGGTTTCCAACTCGAATTTGTTGAATTGTTGTGGATTTTTTCCCGACAGCTCAGAGGAGTTGGAAACCAAAACCTACAAAACCCACGTGCGACAAACAGGATGCGACATAATAATAAATACCAGGGGAAAAAAGCAGTCGGGTAAGAAAGCAACATAGACTTACAACCCGATTTTCTAAGTAAATGAGGGCCATTGTAGCAATCTACCAGAGAAATTGTATGCAGCTGCTGTCCACGTATTTAGCTCGCTGAGCATTGTTTATATTGGATCCAATTTGTTCCACTGAGAGAAAGACTAACTATGGCAGTGTTTCCCAACCAGTGTGCCTCCAGCAGTTGCAAAACGGCAGCTTGGCTGTCCTGGCATGCCGGGAGTTGTAGTTTTAGCTGGAGGCACGCTGGTTGGGAAACACTGCCTTAGATGAGCAGCAAAACTGAGTAACTGGAAGGATGGTAGATTGCAGTGACACGCAATATAAACCCAGGAGGGAAGGTGTATATGAGGAATGTGGAGGATGAGAGAGGTGTCATATTCTATCACATTCTATCTCTATCCCTCTCAAAATTAATCTCCTCCTAAATGGCTCTACAGATATCGCCTGTGATAGGAAGATCGGAATCTAATAACACCCCTAAGGCTACTTCCCCAAGAAGCCGATATTAAAAGCGTCAGAGGAACACTAGAAATACAGCTGAAAATAAACAACTCGCTAGAGAACAGAGATAAGCGGCAACAGTGCGACGCTCTGCACCGCGGATAAAAGGATTGACCTCCCGCATCACAAGGAGTACAGCCAAAAAGGGGAGACAACCATCCAGAGGAGGGAAGAAGTGATTGTTATGGTTCACACCATAACACCAACGATTGTTGGAATCATGGCCATGGTTAACACGACTGTCTATTGTCTGCACTCATTTTAGGAATTTTTAGGCCCAAAAAGTGAATTGTTTTTAATCCAAGGGTTCAGAAATCTAAACCACATTTGGTACATGATAGACAAGCCTTCCATATATCGAGACAATCACAGGAAGTAATAAAAAGCCATCGTGGGAGAGTTCTCAAATCCTGTCCAGGGGAAAAGTTGCTGAGTTGCCCATAGCAACCAATCAGATCACTTCTTTCATTTTGAAGAGGCCTTTTTAAAAAATGAAAGAAGCGATCTGATTGGTTGCTATGGGCAACTCGGCAACTTTTCCTCTGGACAGGTTTTAATAAATATCCCCCAATGACTTTTAAAATGGTATTGTGCCTCGATGGCGGGGCAAAGGGAGGCAGAGGGGTCTGGTAGCTAGGGCACCATAAGGATGGGGTGTGATTTATCACTGTGCCTATGTTCATGTTTCAGAATTTGCTGGGGCTGAGGGGAAGTGACATGACCGTCCTGGATGTGGTGTAATAGAGAGGCCGGAAGGAGGTGAGTCAGGGCCTGGAGAATGAGGACATTGCTGGCTGTGGAGGGAAAGTGATGCGGCTTCACCGGATGCTCTATGGTCCCTGTTACGCCGAGCGCTCCGGGTCCCCGCTCCTCCCCGGAGCGCTCGCAACATCCTCGCAATCGCAGCGCCCCGGTCAGACCTGCTGACCGGGTGCGCTGCGATACCTCTCCCAGCCGGGATGCGATTCGCGATGCGGGTGGTGCCCGCTCGCGATGCGCACCCCGGCTCCCGTACCTGACTCGCTCTCCGTCGGTCCTGTCCCGGCGCGCGCGGCCCCGCTCCTTAGGGCGCGCGCGCGCCGGGTCTCTACGATTTAAAGGGCCACTGCGCCGCTGATTGGCGCAGTTGGCTTAATTAGTTCATTCACCTGTGCACTTCCCTATTTAACCTCACTACCCCTTCCCTTCCTTGCCGGATCTTGTTGCCATCGTGCCAGTGAAAGCGTTTCCCAGTGTGTTCCTAGCCTGTGTTCCAGACCTCCTGCCGTTGCCCCTGACTACGATCCTTGCTGCCTGCCCCGACCTTCTGCTACGTCCGACCTTGCTCTTGTCTACTCCCTTGTACCGCGCCTATCTTCAGCAGTCAGAGAGGTTGAGCCATTGCTAGTGGATACGACCTGGTTGCTACCGCCGCTGCAAGACCATCCCGCTTTGCGGCGGGCTCTGGTGAAAACCAGTAGCAGCTTAGAACCGGTCCACTAGCACGGTCCACGCCAATCCCTCTCTGGCACAGAGGATCCACCTCCTGCCAGCCGAATCGTGACAGTCCCACGTTCCTCTGGGGTCCCTCACAACTTTAGATTAGGGTGTAGTATTTAAAGGGGTTATCCGGTTTAGTAAAATGTATCTCCTATCCAAAGGGACCCCACAACACGCCCCTTCCTTTCAACTCTATGGTAGAGCCAAAGCGCTTTACTCCTGCATCTCCAGATCTCCCATAGAGATGCATGGAGGGAGCGTGTCGACCCCCGCTCCATGCATGGGGAGAATCAGGGCCCCGGGTGGAAGATCGTACAGCAGAGAACTGTTGAATTAAACGGGATTCTGCTGCACTGTACACACAGCGGAATGTCCGTGCCAGATGTATCATGCACGGAAATTCAGTTTTCTGTGTCCACGGAACCCAGTACCAAGGTGAAAGTCAAAGCACTAAGTCCAGGGATCAATTCAAGTCAAGTTAGTCAAGTCCAAGTAACTAAAGTATAGCGTGGGCTGCATACAAGTCAAGTCAGTCATATACAGCACAATCAACTATAAATCCCAGCAAGCCGATAAGCTTCCCAAATTTCACCCTGCATCTACTTCACGCTAATCTGAGCTGTAATGGATTGTACCACCTTTCCAACCTCAGTAAAGCCAGTTATCCGTAACCTTGCGTCGGAGTAATCATTTGTCTGTGCCTGGCACAGGAGAAGCTGGTCTACCTCGGGTGGTGTATAGGTCAACCGTGCCCTGGCGTCACAAAAAGGTTAATTCACACATTACCCTCACCCGACACCACACTAGTATCTCCAGGGACCTCTTCGAAGTTGTAGGAGTCAGACTGCTGGGACCACCCGTGATCTCAAGGGCCCCGACTCCATTGTTTTGGATGAAGCCACCACTCCATTCAATCTCTATGGAGATTGTCTGCTATCTTCGGCCGCTTCATAGAGAATGACTGGAGTGGAGGCACACTTACAAGAGTCACTGCTTAATTCAAAACAGAGGAGCCAGGGCCCTGTTCTCAAGATTGTGTGTGTGGGGGGGGGGGGTCTCACAGTGGTCAGACCCCCCCCCCCCCCACGCTATCTGTAAATACATACATTTAATTTACAAAACTCCTATAATGAACTGAACATAGTCTTATATGGTTTACCCTGTTTTAAAGTCCTGCACAGAAAAAGTACACATTGGGGAAATCGACCACATGTAGTCAGTGCATTAAGGTCAATGGGCCGACCACCACACGTTGTAGTATACAAAATCATCCCTGACATGTGTGCAGGAATTGTGAGAATGAGGTGTTACACGGACACTTACATGTGATGTTATCCTGGATTGAGTGACTGGATTCGTGCTTCAGAATTTCCTTGGACCAAAGCTCTAGAGAGGAAGTGCGACTATCTCCGGCATCTCCATAGAGAGTGACTGGAGTGGAGGCATCCATCAAGAGTCGCCACTTCAGGGCCCTGTTCTCAAGATCGTGTGGGGTCCCAGCAGTTGGACACTGGGGAAATGGACCAAATTTAGTCAGTGCACAGTCAATGGGCCCACCACCGCACGTAGCAGTATACGAGATCATCCCTCAGATGTGTGCAGAGATTGTGTATGTGTGAATGGGGTCCAATACGGACGCTTACGTGTGATGTTTTCCTGGCTTCGGTGCCACGGCTGCTCTATATTTTCTGCCTGTAATTTCCCACCATCTCGGGCCCCTACTGTGCTGTTTTGTGACTAAGTGCATTTCATCAGCCTAAGTAACAAGAACAAGGCTTTAATTATTTTTGCTTGAGAAACTTTCAGCATTTATCTGCTCTGTAATTTCCCTCATTACTGTTTTACAATATTATTGAATTTCTTTTCAGTTTTTTTCCTTCGTTTTTTTTTTTTTTGTTACGGTCATGGTGCCTTTACCTCAACGCTTCAAACAAAGTGGGTATTTATCAAAATCCCGTTCTGTTTGACATGTCTGGATGTATCGTTCCGGCACGGCGAAAAAAAAAAAAAAAAGCATGATTAATACCACCTACGTTCGCTGTGGCCCATGATGCACTTTGAGGTTTTGATGGAAATAAATTAAGTGAATACATAGGACAGAAACTAAATCAATGCTCTCAGAGCAAATTAAAGCGGGAATGAAAAATGCGCGTGGCAGATTATGGACAAGGGGGGCGTTCGCCGGTTATTTTTTATTTTTTTATTTTTTAAATGATGATACATTATTTATTATTTTCCCTGTAATAAGTGCTCAGCAGGTTACGAAATATTATAGCAAACATTTACTTATCCAGCATAATAAAACCTGACTGCTGAGAAATTAATTGAATCCGTTCGCTAAATTCCCGCACAGTTTATATAGTAATCCAATTTAATATGGACAAACTTGTTTCGGGGGAAATCCATATCTCTTAACTTTATGTGACTTGCAGGTTACAGTCTGCTGCCTGGGTAGGCTTAATATAAATGAATTTGCAATTCATAGCTTGAATTTCTGGACCGGCATCCTAAGAGCAAGAAGGAGGATAAGGGGGAGCGCCGAAAAAATATCAAAGTGATGGAGATGAAGAAAAGAAAACATATTTACTGCAATGATGATGTATAGAATGCAGTGTTTTCCAAACTGTGTGCCTCCAGCTGTTGCAAAATTACAACTCTCAGCATGCCCGGACATGCTGGATGTTGTAGTTTTGCAACAGCTGGAGGCATGCTGTTTGGAAAAACACTGATATAATGGGTTCCGATTTCTTAAAGGGGTATTCCAGGATTTTTTTTAATTTGACTATGCTACAGGGGCTGTAAAGTTAGTGTTTTTAATAATATAGTGTCTGTACCGGTGTTTAATGCTGGTCTCACAATTCTGAGATTTTTGCCCCAATGTTTATTTTTAACAGCATACAAAATGAGTGTTGTCTAAGGTTTCCCCAGGTTGCATTGTGGCCCGAGACATTACATCACTAGCCAGGTGATGACAGGGAGAATAGCGGTGCTTCAATGGGTGGAGAGAGTTGAGTGACGACTGGGTGGGAAGGAGATCATTCAGCAAGTAATTGTAGTTTTGCAACAGTTGGAGGCACCCTGGTCAGAAAACACTGGTCTATTGCATTGAAGAGATCACAGGTGTGTTTCAATGGGTGAGATGGAGAAAAGTGACCACAGACTAAAAAACAAGGAATCATGGGACTTGTAGTTGAATAGGGGAACTTCAACAGGAAATAGCCAGTTCACAAAGAGATAGCCTCAGCTTTATGGTAATCACACAACATAGCCATTTAGCCACAAGACAGGCACAGATCTTTCCTGAGCATGTCCATTACTGTCTGGCAGGTAATGGTGGATAACCCCTTTATGTTTGAGACATGAATGTGTGGTGTCCCATTACCGGAGTGCATCCTGTCAGGTAAACATTGCTTCAGGTGCCTGCCATAGGCCCTGCTGCTCAGGTGATGCTTTGACATTCATCTCACAAGGAAGTCCCGGACTTAATGCACCACGGTGGCATATTGCGACAGTATATTGATCTACTTACCATAGACACTGAGACCTGCATGTCGGATTCAGGACGCACACCAGGATGTGCAATCACATCCCCAGGAGCGCTGTAAGAACAACACATCCCCAGGAATGCTGTCAGCGCAATCCCAAACTGACTTTGCCACAGCGACATGTGTCGTATATTTTAAATGACAATATATGTGTTTTTACAGTTCCTATTAGGCATCATTTTTAAGATACGTTTATTATGGCATTTTCTGAGTATTCAGCCATCAGTACCGTGCTGACACAGTAAAGCCACCATGTTTCTACACCCATTACTGAAGTCATAGGATGGGTGTATGTGTTTTCCCGGTTTTATTCACAGCCCGGAGGTTTTACTGTAAGTCTGTATAAAGTGAGTTCATTTTAAGTTCTGAACCATGCACGTGTAGATAAAGAGCTCGGTCCGAGCTAGAAACGCTTTGATGTTGCTACCACTGTGTGTATGTATGATGGAAAAATAAAACACCATTTTATGGGAGAAGCCCCAGCACTGGAGGATTTTTCTTCTACTTGTTAACCACTGCTATCTGCCGACATCCTGCTGGGATCGGGTACTCCAGGGCTGCTGACCCGCTCGTTTACTATGCTTGAACAGATGTTATGCTCTCAGCATAACCAACTTTGGTGAGCAGATTTGAACTTCACCTTTTAATACATTGTCATTTTGGGTCATACACTAGGATCGTGCTCCTGTATTTTTTGTTTTCTCAGTTGGATGATATTCATTGTAGTCTTTGTTCATTTATATGGTTATGCACTGTACCTTTAAGAAATGTAAAGGATATCTGTTAGACGGTATTATGCAGAGTACCCATGTGACCCTGATTGCCTAATGGGAGGCCCCCTAGCTAGGCCATATATAGTGTCGGGGGGAGGAGCTATTCAGTTTAGTTCAGTGTTGTTGCTGTGTGCAGAGCTCAGTGTGAGCTGCAGTGTGGAGAAGAGACAGCAGGAGTTTGAGGTGATTCAAGGGAAGTAAATCTTCAAGCAAGCGACCATGCCATTCTGCAAGTGTTCCCCGCCCAGGAGGAGTCGGTAATTCCTAACTGAGAGCAGAATACCTGGTGAGTCAACGGGCCACACAGTGCTAGTTCATACCCTGGTGGTGGAGCGTTAATTGGACACTATCAGAACCCTAGTCAGGGTGGGAGGCCTCAGCATTAAAGGGGTACTCCGGCCCTAAGACATCTTATCCCCTATCCAAAGGATAAGATGTCTGATCGCGGAGGTCCCGCCGCTGGGGACCCCTCGCCTTCTCAATGCAAGTCTATGGGAGGGGGCGTGATGGCCATCACACCCCCTCCTATAGGCTTGCATTGAAGGGTTGGGGTGCGAGGTCACAATACTCCAGCCCCGTGGTTGTGAGGCTTCAGACACGGAGCTTCCAGCACTGTGTGCAGCTGAGACAGGTGGGTGCTGCATGAGAGATTGTGGGTGTCCCCAGCGGCAGGACCCCTGTGATCAGACATCTTATCCCCTATCCTCAGCATTTTGTCATGTTCTTCTCAACACATAGGCCAGAATTGATCAATCTTCCTGAAATCAAAACGCTCTGGTTTTTCCCACAACAACCGGATGGGCAGCTCAGGTTTATTTTTACCACCAGAGTATATAAGAGATGAAACCTGAGCTGTGATTGGTTATTATGGGTAAAGGCAGTTCGGTCTGGGCCATTGTTACTGGGCTTTTTGTTCTGTGTGCTTTGTACAAATTCCATTGCTGGAAAAAAAGAGTGGACCATGTAAAATAGGCAGACAAAAGCAAAAAACATACATAAAACAAGCATATATAAAGAAAACAATAAAAAAGTAAAAGGTCTGCTTCCTGACCAGAAACAAAAATCCTGTGATGAATTTCTGCACCAATTCAGTGCAGAATTGAAAAAATCCACACATCTCTGAAAAGAGCCGCGGAATCAATTCAGAGTTGGCAAGATGCATTTCAGCAGTGTGGACAGGCCCTTAACATACATGTGTGAACGCACCCTTAAGCTAAGAACAAATACAATATTTGTTTGGCTTTTTTCTTGCATAAAAAAATGCCACAAAATTTTTTTTTAAAAAGGGTCCATTTTTGTAATAAATAAATAAAAGATGAAATCCCCAAAAAGCCATACTGGCTATATGATGTTTTTTTTTTTTTTTTTTTTTTTACATTATTTACAAAAAATACATAAAACATAAAAACTGCATCATGGAAGAGAAAAATGAGGGGGCTTTTTTGGCTTTTTTTTTCTGGCCAAACATGAAAAAAAAATCGTGTGTAACACCAGCCTAAGGGCTCGTCCACAAATACATATTATGCTGTAAATTCTCTGCTGCTGATTTCCATATCCATTGACTTCAATGAGTAAGAATATCTGTGGCAAAATATGCATGTGGCGGTAAGCACAACTCTCTAAGGGAAAAATTGTCATCAGTCAGTCAGTCTAAAGCAGAGGTGGGCAATTATTTATCCCATGGGGCCACATTAGAAACTAAAAAATTGTGAAGGGCCGGGTAGTTTTCCCCCAGATAAGGCAGCATAGTTGTCCCCCAGATTAGGCAGCATAGTTTTCCCCCAGATTAGGAGCATAGTTGTCCCCCAGATTAGGCAGCATAGTTGTCCCCCAGATTAGGAGCATAGTTGTCCCCCAGATTAGGATCATAGTTTTCCCCCAGATTAGCATAGTTGTCCCCCAGATTAGGCAGCATAGTTGTCCCCCAGATTAGGCAGCATAGTTGTCCCCCAGATTAGGCAGCATAGTTGTCCCCCAGATTAGGCAGCATAGTTGTCCCCCAGATTAGGCAGCATAGTTGTCCCCCAGATTAGGCAGCATAGTTGTCCCCCAGATTAGGAGCATAGTTGTCCCCCAGATTAGGCAGCATAGTTGTCCCCCAGATTAGCATAGTTGTCCCCCAGATTAGGCAGCATAGTTGTCCCCCAGATTAGGCAGCATAGTTGTCCCCCAGATTAGGCAGCATAGTTGTCCTCCTGATTAGGCAGCATAGTTGTCCCCCAGATTAGGCAGCATAGCTGTCCCCCTCATTAGGCAGCATAGTTGTCCCCCAGATTAGGCAACAGTTGTCCCCCAGATTAGGCAGTTTAGTTGTCCCCCAGATTAGGCAGCATAGTTGTCCCCCTGATTAGGCAGCAGTTGTCCCCCAGATTAGGAGCATGGTTGTCCCCCAGATTAGGCAGCATAGTTGTCCCCCAGATTAGGCAGCATAGTTGTCCCCCTGATTAGGCAGCAGTTGTCCACCAGATTAGGCAGCATAGTTGTCCCCCAGATTAGCATAGTTTCCCCCCAAATTAGCATAGTTGTCCCAAAGATTAGCATAGTTTCTCCCCAGATTAGGAGCATAGTTGTCCCCCCCAGAATAGCAGCATAGTTGTCCCCCAGATTAGAAGCCTAGTTGTCCCCCAGATTAGAAGCCTAGTTGTCCCCCAGATTAGAAGCCTAGTTGTCCTCCAGATTAGCATAATTCCCCCCAGATTAGGAGCATAGTTGTCCCCCAGATTAGGAGCATAGTTGTCCCCCAGATTAGGCAGCATAGTTGTCCCCCAGATTAGGCAGCATAGTTGTCCCCCTGATTAGGAGCATAGTTGTCGCCCAGATTAGGCAGCATAGTTGTCCCCCAGATTAGGCAGCATAGTTGTCCCCCTGATTAGGAGCATAGTTGTCGCCCAGATTAGGCAGCATAGATGTCCCCCAGATTAGGCAGCAGAGTTGTCCCCCAGATTAGGCAGCATAGTTGTCCCCCAGATTAGGCAGCATAGTTGTCTCCCAGATTAGGCAGCATAGTTGTCCCCCAGATTAGGCAGCATAGTTGTCCCCCAGATTAGGCAGCATAGTTATCCCCCAGATTAGGCAGCATAGTTATCCCCCAGATTAGGTAGCATAGTTATCCCCTAGATTAGGCAGCATAGTTATCCCCCAGATTAGGCAGCATAGTTATCCCCCAGATTAGGCAGCATAGGTGTCTCCCAGATTAGGCAGCATAGTTGTCCCCCAGATTAGGCAGCATAGTTGTCCCCCAGATTAGGCAGCATAGTTGTCTCCCAGATTAGGCAGCATAGTTGTCCCCCAGATTAGGCAGCATAGTTGTCGCCCAGATTTGGCAGCATAGTTGTCCCCCAGATTAGGCAGCTCAACCCCCCCCCCCCACACACACACACACTGACAACACATACAGAGATAGGCACTTATAAATACACACATAAACACACACACAGACAACACACAGACACATATACACACGGACACACAGACACATATATACATAGACAACACACAGACACATATACACACAGACACATATATACACAGACAACACACAGACACATATATACAATCAGACAACACACAGACACATATACAGTAACCCCCTGACCTGCGATGGCCCGACATATGATAAAATCGACATACGATGCTTTAATATGTCGGGGCCATCGCATTAACTGCTATCCGACAGCGCAAAATGCTTAAGCTGCTGTCGGATAGCAGTTTAAGCATCCCGGGCAGGTTCGCCTACCTATTCCCGCTGCTCCGGGTCCACTTCGCGGTCCTCCGGTGTCTTCTGCATCTTCTCCAGGGTCCGGGCCTCGCTTTCCGGCATCGTTATTACGTCACTACGCACGCTGCGCCGGCGCAGCAGCGTAATAACGTCACCAGAAAGCAAGGCCCGGACCCTGCAGAAGATGCGGAAGAAGCCGGAGGATCACGAAGAAGACACCGGAGCAGCGGGACAGCATCGGGAGCCCCTGGGACAGCAGCGGGAGCGGTGAGAACCTGGTCCGGAGCGAAGGGGACAGGTGAGTACAGCTTCCTATACTTTACATTGCACGAATCCCTCAACATACGATGGATTCGACAAACGATGGGTCGTTTGGAACGAATTACCATCTTATGTTGAGGGACCACTGTACACACGGACACACAGACACATATACACACGGACACACAGACACATATATACACAGACACATAAATACACAGACAACACAGAAGCACTCACCCGGCCGGAGTTTAGAGCTGAGGGGAGGGGGCGGAGGGAGACAGGATACACAGCCTCTCCTCTGCCTTCAGAGGTTCTAAGACTGCACAGCAGAGAGAAGGCGGGGGAGGGGAGAGAGTGCACGCCTCTTCCTGTCAGCACTTCCTGTCATCGCACGGGAGCTCAGTGCACAGGCTGGTGCAGACCTGGGCATTGTACAGCCGACAGTCAGCGCGGGCCGGTCAGAGCCAATCAAAGGGCCGTATGTGGCCCGCGGGCCGTACAATGCCCAGGTCTGATCTAAAGCCTCTAATTCAGCTTGGACTGTCATCAATCTCAAGTCTGCAGTTTCAGCAACTACAAGTTCCAGCATGACGACAGGCTTTCCGGGCTCACTCGGCTCTTCACTCTGCATCACTCTGTGCTGTAAAGGTTTTAACATTCCTGCCTCAGTAAAGATAGTTTTCCATAACTTCGCATCGTGGGCATCATTGTCCCTGCACTTGGCCCAGGAAAGCTATCTCAACCTCAGAACGTGTAGGTTAACTTTGCCCTGTCGTCACTAACTGTAAATTGTTTTTGTCACACCATACACCAACATTATACGCCATTGCAGCCCAGCTTATCACAGGTGGTTGTAGTTTTGTAACAGCTGGAGGAACACTGGTTGGGAAACACTGGTTTATTGAATGAGAATCAGCAAAATCATACCTTTCAATAAAAGTTATTCAAATTCTAAACTATAGCACAATACACCAACGCGGCTATGAAATGCCATAAGATGTACTGTAGTCGCACTAAACGCCCTCGGTACAAAAGACTAGGAGAACATTTTTATTACATTTCAGGAAAGTATCAAGGACATCCGCTATCTCAGAATTATATGGAGACACATATTACCGGCTCACAGATATGTGGAGAAGAGAAAATTACACAAGACCAGCGAGGAAGAGATTTTATTAAAAGAAAAGAGCAGAGAGCAAGTAGATATCCTATAGATCTTAATAGTGAAATTGAATTATTTGCATTTTAATGAAAAGATACATAGGCAATCCAAATGAAGCAGAGTGACAGTGTATTTTACTGACCGAATAAAAGACTTATATTTTTTATAGTGCATCGGTGTCCTCGGATAGAAATAGGGACATTCCTCTTCGGTGAACAGTTTTTGAGCATATGTGGGTTTTGTGACTGTATGCAGATCCATGTGTGCTTTCATACATGCAGTTTTTATGCAACTTTTTTCTGCAGTTGTGTCAGTTGTGTATAATAAAGTGAAGGAAATCCTGTCCTCACATCCTGTCCTCATATCCCGTCCATTTATCCTGTCCTCACATCCTGTCCTCATATCCCATCCATATATCCTGTCCTCATATCCCATCCATATATCCTGTCCTCACATCCTGTCCTCATATCCCATCCATATATCCTGTCCTCACATCCTGTCCTCATATCCCATCCATATTTCCTGTCCTCACATCCTGTCCTCATATCCCATCCATATATCCTGTCCTCATATCCCATCCATATATCCTGTCCTCACATCCTGTCCTCATATCCCGTCCATATATCCTGTCCTCACATCCTGTCCTCATATCCCGTCCATATATCCTGTCCTCACATCCTGTCCTCATATCCCGTCCATATATCCTGTCCTCACATCCTGTCCTCATATCCCATCCATATATCCTGTCCTCACATCCTGTCCTCATATCCCGTCCATATATCCTGTCCTCACATCCTGTCCTCATATCCCGTCCATATATCCTGTCCTCACATCCTGTCCTCATATCCCGTACATATATCCTGTCCTCACATCCTGTCCTCATATCCTGTCCTCACATCCTGTCCTCATATCCCATCCATATATCCTGTCCTCACATCCTGTCCTCATATCCCATCCATATATCCTGTCCTCACATCCTGTCTGTTACGCCTAGCGCTCCGGGTCCCCGCTCCTCCCCGGAGCGCTCACGGCGTCTCTCTCCCCGCAGCGCCCCGGTCAGTCCCGCTGACCGGGAGCGCTGCACTGTCATGGCCGTCGGGGATGCGATTCGCAAAGCGGGACGCGCCCGCTCGCGAATCGCATCCCAGGTCACTTACCCGTCCCGGTCCCCTGCTGTCATGTGCTGGCGCGCGCGGCTCCGCTCTCTAGGGCGCGCGCGCGCCAGCTCTCTGAGACTTAAAGGGCCAGTGCACCAATGATTGGTGCCTGGCCCAATTAGCTTAATTGGCTCCCACCTGCTCCCAGACTATATCTGCTCACTGCCCCTGCACTCCCTTGCCGGATCTTGTTGCCTTGTGCCAGTGAAAGCGTTTAGTGTGTCCAAAGCCTGTGTTACCTGAACCCTTGCTATCCATCTTGACTACGAACCTTGCCGCCTGCCCCCGACCTTCTGCTACGTCTGACCTTGCCTCTGCCTAGTCCTTCTGTCCCACGCCTTCTCAGCAGTCAGCGAGGTTGAGCCATTGCTAGTGGATACGACCTGGTTGCTACTGCCGCAGCAAGACCATCCCGCTTTGCGGCGGGCTCTGGTGAAAACCAGTAGCCTCTTAGAACCGGTCCACCAGCACGGTCCACGCCAATCCCTCGCTGACACAGAGGATCCACTACCTGTGAGCCGAATCGTGACACTGTCCTCATATCCCATCCATATATCCTGTCCTCACACCCTGTCCTCATATCCCGTCCATATATCCTGTCCTCATATCCCATCCATATATCCTGTCCTCACATCCTGTGCTCATATCCCGACCTCATGTCCCAACCTCTTATCCCAATTTTTATCCTGTCCTCATATCCTGACCTCATATCCTGACCTCAATTCCTGTCCCCATATCCTGTCCCCCGCACTAACTCTTCTCTGCACCTGCCGGACAGTCAGGAGGATGTTTAAAATACCTGGGCAATCTCTGCAGCCTAAGAGTAATGCAAACTACAGGGTGGGCCATTTATATGGATGCACCTTAATAAAATGGGAATGGTTGGTGATATTAACTTCCTGTTTGTGGCACATTAGTATATGTGAGGGGGGAAACTTTTCATGATGGGTGGTTATCATGATGGCCATTTTGAAGTCGGCCATTTTGAATCCAACTTTAGTTTTTTCAATAGGAAGAGGGTCATGTGACACATCAAACTTATTGGGAATTTCACAAGAAAAACAATGATGTGCTTGGTTTTAACGTAACTTTATTCTTTCATGAGTTATTTACAAGTTTCTGACCACTTATAAAATGTGTCCAATGTGCTGCCCATTGTGTTGGATTGTCAATGCGACCCTCTTCTCCCACTCTTCACACACTGATAGCAACACCGCAGGAGAAATGCTAGCACAGGCTTCCAGTATCCGTATACACTGCTATATACTACTATATACACCGCAGGAGAAATGCTAGCACAGGCTTCCAGTATCCGTATACACTGCTATATACTACTATATACACCGCAGGAGAAATGCTAGCACAGGCTTCCAGTATCCGTATACACTGCTATATACTACTATATACACCGCAGGAGAAATGCTAGCACAGGCTTCCAGTATCCGTATACACTGCTATATACTACTATATACACCGCAGGAGAAATGCTAGCACAGGCTTCCAGTATCCGGAGTTTCAGGTGCTGCAGAATGGGCAAAACAAAAATTGGAACAGGACCCTCAGTTTATGCAGAAGATTTTGTTCAGTGATGAGGAAACTTTTATGTGAATGGTGAAGTTAACAAACAAAACCACCGCTATTGGTCTGACACTAATCCACATTGGATAGATTCCTCCAAGAATGTTGGAACACAACAATTAACCCCTTAAGGACTAGGCCATTTTACACCTTAGGACCAGAGTGTTTTTTGAACAACTGACCACTGTCACTTTAACCCCTTGAGGACGCAGGACGTAAATGTACGTCCTAGTGCGGTGGTACTTAACGCACCAGGACGTACATTTACGTCCTAAGCATAACCGCGGGCATCGGAGCGATGCCCGTGTCATGCGCGGCTGATCCCTTGTGCTGATCGCAGCCAGGGACCCGCCGGCAATGGCCGACGCCCGCGATCTCGCGGGCGTCCGCCATTAACCCCTCAGGTGCCGGGATCAATACAGATCCCGGCATCTGCGGCAGTGCGCGATTTGAATGAATGATCGGATCGCCCTCAGCGCTGCTGCGGGGATCCGATCATTCATAACGCCGCACGGAGGTCCCCTCTCCTTCCTCCGTGCGGCTCCCGGCGTCTCCTGCTCTGGTCTGTGATCGAGCAGACCAGAGCAGAAGATCACTGAAAAAACTGATCTGTTCTATGTCCTATACATAGAACAGATCAGTATTAGCAATCATGGTATTGCTATGAATAGTCCCCTATGGGGACTATTCAAGTGTAAAAAAAAATGTAAAAAAATTTAAAAGTAAAAAAAAAGTGAAAAATCCCCTCCCCCAATAAAAAAGTAAAACGTCCGTTTTTTCCTATTTTACCCCCAAAAAGCGTAAAAAAAAATTTTATAGACATATTTGGTATCGCCGCGTGCGTAAATGTCCGAACTATTAAAATAAAATGTTAATGATCCCGTACGGTTAACGGCGTGAACGAAAAAAAAAAAAAAAAGTCCAAAATTCCTACTCTTTTAATACATTTTATTAAAAAAAATTATAAAAAATGTATTAAAAGTTTTTTATATGCAAATGTGGTATCAAAAAAAAGTACAGATCATGGCGCAAAAAATGAGCCCCCATACCGCCGCTTATACGGAAAAATAAAAAAGTTAGAGGTCATCAAAATAAAGGGATTATAAACGTACTAATTTGGTTAAAAAGTTTGTGATTTTTTTTAAGCACACCAACAATAATAGAAAAGTATGTAATAATGGGTATCATTTTAATCGTATTGACCCTCAGAATAAAGAACACACGTCATTTTTACCATAAATTGTACGGCGTGAAAACGAAACCTTCCAAAATTAGCAAAATTGCGTTTTTCGTTTTAATTTCCCCACAAAAATAGTGTTTTTTGGTTGCGACATACATTTTATGATATAATGAATTATGTCATTACAAAGGACAACTGGTCGCGCAAAAAACAAGCCCTCATACTAGTCTGTGGATGAAAATATAAAAGAGTTATGATTTTTAGAAGGCGAGGAGGAAAAAATGAAAACGTAAAAATTAAATTGTCTGAGTCCTTAAGGCCAAAATGGGCTGAGTCCTTAAGGGGTTAAACATTAATAACTCTGGGATGCTTTTAGTTATCATTCTGATTCTGAGATTGTTTTTTCGTGACATATTCTACTTTATTTTGGTGATAAATTTTCGGCGTTACTTGCATCCTTTTTTGGTGAAAAATCCCAAAATTTCATGAAAATTTAGAAAATTTTGGATTTTTTCTAACTTTGAAGCTCACTGCTTGTAAGGAAAATGGATATTCCCAATAAATGTTATTTTTATTCACAAATACAGTATGTCCACTTTATGTTGGCATCATAAAATGGACATATTTTGGCTTTTTGAAAAAATTAGAGGGCTTCAAAGTAAAGCAGCAATTTTCAAAAATTTCATGAAAATTGCTAAATCTGAAGGGACAGATGTTACAGAACTATAACTCCCAGCATGCACTGTAACAGTGGTCTCCAAACTGTGACCCTCCAGATGTTGCAAAACTACAACTCCCAGCATGCCCAGACAGCCTTTGTCGCCATGGCAACCCACTGTCCTGCTCTGCCATTGGTCAGAATCAATTCTGACCAATGGCAGGGGATAGGAGGAAATCACAGCATTGCGACCTCACTCCTACCCTTCAGGATGATCTGGGCTGTCACTGACAGATCATCACAATTTTCCGGGTGATCGGGTCACCAGAGACCCGATCAGCCCGGAATAGGAGAAAATCGCATGTCTGAATTGACCCGGGACCCCCCTCGGCATTTGCACGGCATGCCTGCTGAAGGATTTCAGTAGGAATGCCGTTCCGATCTCTTCCCGGCGCGCGGCAGAGACCGGAGAAACACCAGGACATTCTGGAACGTTCTTTGTCCTTAAAGCCCAGGGTGCGGGGACGTTCCAGAACGTCCTTGGTCCTTAAGAGGTTAATGGTATGGTGTGGTATATGGGGTACAAAGATAGTTTGGCCATTCTTCGTCAATGGAAACCTCAAGGCCACTGGATATCCAAAATTTCTACATGATGATGTGTTTCCCTCTTTATGCACTGAAGCTGGCACGTTCCCTGAGTTTTTCCAACAAGATGGTGACCACCACATTATGGGTGACAGGTCCAAGCATTCCTAGATGAACAGTTTCCTGGAAAGTGGATTGGTCATCGGGTCTCCCGATCTGACCCCCTTAGACTTTTATCTTTGGGGTCATCTGAAGGCAATTGTCTATGCTGTGAAGATACGAGATGTGCAACACCTGAAACTACAGATACTGGAAGCCTGTGCTAGCATTTCTCCTGTGGTGTATATAGTAGTATATAGCAGTGAATACGGATACTGGAAGCCTGTGCTAGCATTTCTCCTGTGGTGTATATAGTAGTATATAGCAGTGTATACGGATATTGGAAGCCTGTGCTAGCATTTCTCCTGCGGTGTATATAGTAGTATATAGCAGTGTATACGGATACTGGAAGCCTGTGCTAGCATTTCTCCTGCGGTGTTGCTATCAGTGTGTGAATAGTGGGAGAAGAGGGTTGCATTGACAATCCAACACAATGGGCAGCACATTGAACACATTGTATAAGTTGTCATAAACTTGTAAATAACTCATGAAAGAATAAAGTTACGTTAAAACCAAGCACATCATTGTTTTTCTTGTGAAATTCCTAATACGTTTGATGTGTCACATGACCCTCTTCCTATTGAAAAAACAAAAGTTGGATTCAAAATGTCCGACTTCAAAGCGGCCATTGTCACCAGCCATCTTGAAAAGTTTCCCCCCTCACATATACTAATGTGCCACAAACAGGAAGTTAATATCACCAACCATTCCCATTTTATTAAGGTGTATCCATATAAATGGCCCACCCTGTAGATGTAAAGCTGCTTTCACATTACCGTTTGCATCCTGTAAAAAGGCCCATTACAATGTCCTGTCACCAAACCTTTAAAAACGTCTGTCAAAAAATCACATTCATGTCTATGGGATTTTTTGATCATCCGTTGTCACCCGTTATAGCCCGTTATGACTAACGGACATTATTTGGATCTTTGGATGGAGGTGTACCACCTGTGAGGACCTGTCATGCAGTGACCGATGGAGTGTTGGTAAATATTTTTTTTTTAAAGGTTATTTTTTGTTTCCTTCTAGCAAGACAGATAAGGCAGAGGTGGTCATCCATCAGGGACAACCACATGCGGGACCTAAGGGAGAAGGAGCAGAGGCCAAGTGGGCAACCATGAGCAAAACACCCTATTGCCACCGACGTTTCCTCAGATTCCTATAAAAGTGCCATGAAATGAGGAAGTACGTACATATAAAAATTTTTTTTATTAAAAAAGATGTTTGAGTTAAATAAATTTAAATTAACTAATTATATTTTATTTTTCTCTTTCAAGACAACTTCCAGTGTTGCACAGTCTCGGTCATCCCAGGAGACCGAGGACATTGCTAGCAGGATAGGGGAGGGTGTAGCCTCTACGCCCCAGTGTGACTTTCACACTGGGGTGTAGAAGGTACCCCCTCCTCTATCCTGCAAGCAAAGTGTACCCAGAACAAGCCAAATACATCAACACTTTGCTAGCAGGATAGGGAAAGGGTATCTTCTACCCCCAGTGACTTTCACACTGGGGGATAGTAGGTACCCCTTTCCAGCAGTCCCAGGAAAGGCCCTTGCTTCAGGAAGTCCCATATTTCCCGCAGAAAGCTGTGATTGGCCAGATGGTTCCAGCCACTCACAGCTCTGTTACAGATCTATTGCAGAGATGCGAGCGCAGGAGAAAGTCGCTCGCATCTACTGTATACATTATACAAGACAATCGCAGGGGTGTCGCTAATGAAGAAATTTTAAATCGAGTCGAAGTTTGGACTCGGTCTGAATCAAATTTTTCATGAGATTTGGAATGAATTTGACTTCGTCAGATTCGATTCGCTCATCTCTACTCCTTAAGATAACAGTATTTTTTTTTAAAACAAAAAAATAACTACAATGCACTGTTCCAAATTATTACGCACACAGGGGCAGACTGACACCACTCAGGGCCCCCAGACCAAATAAAGCAAGGGTCCTCAGTTAGACTCCACCCCTGGCCCCACCTCTGCCCCGCCCCTATTTATTCCCAAACCACTCCTTATGCCCTACCTCTACATATCAAAGCATAAATCCTGTCTTTTGAACACTCCTCTTTGGTGTTTATTTGGATCTTTTCACTCCTCTTTGGAATTTTCATGCTCCTTGTCTTTTTTTCAAAATGCAGCATGTTGAGACTCTTGGCGTTGGGATTGAAAAAAACGCCATTAAAAACGCCATGTGGGTATTAACATTGGGGTTTTTTGGGGGCAGTTTTTATTATTTTTTTGACTTCAGTAATCTAAAAAGGGTGGAGTTGTAGGGATCAGTATTATCTGAAATCTTCTGCTCTGGTCTGCTCGATCTCAGACCAGAGAAGAAGACCCCAGGAGACGGACGGAGGCAGGTGAGGGGACCTCCATCCGCCATTTTAGATGATTAGATCCCCACGGCAGCGCAGTGTGCAATCCGATAATCTATAACAACTACGGCACTGCCGCAGATGCCTTGATCTGTATTGATCACAGAATCTGAGGGGTTAATGGCAGACATCAGTGCGATCCCTCCGCTCTGGTGCTCGTGTCATGTATAGGACGTAAATGTACATCCTGGTGCGTTAAGTACCAGGGCACCAGGACGTACATTTACGTCCTATGTCATTAAGGGGTTAAAACACATGGACCCCTTTGCCATTTGTTATATTGTCAGCAAAATTTTTAAATCCCTGCCCACTCAATATTTTGTTAAAAAAAATAACAAAATTTGTTCCCTAAAAAAAGTTCTCCCATCCCTACTGCATCATTTATAATTATTATTTTTTTTTTATCCAACAAAATAGGGAAAAAAACGCCCGCAGGGAAACTGCCAAAGGGCAAAAAATGTAATTTCCCCACAAAGGTAAAAACACCAGCAAAAATGTAGGAAAATTCTGTATCAGCTTTTCTGGTGTTTATTTATTAATTTTTATTTTTTGCGCCCCAAAAGAACGCCAGAGAAAAAAAAAGTGGAAACAAAGCCTTAGGGGTAGTTTTCTTATGCCTTGATCTGTGGTTTTTATTTGGAATATTTTTGTTTTGATGGGCCTTTTTGATCACTTTTTGTTATTTTTTTTTCTGGTATTTGAAGTGACCAAGCATCATCAATTCTGTAGTCTGGTGTTTTTTATGTTTACCCCATTTACCGTGCAGTTTCATTAATGTTATGAACAGATCAGACATTTCCGCATGTGGCAATACCAAATATGTTAATGTTTATTTTTTTTACATTATTTTATTTAAAAAATGTAAATAGGGGAGGAGGGGGACTTAAACTTTTATTAGGGGAGGGGCTTTTTTCCCCCCACTGTGGTGGCCCAGTATGGGATAGTGTTACTCTGCATCTTCCCTGCCCTGTCAGGCAGTGTCCCTCTGTGTCCCAAGGGCCCCCCTGCAGTGTTTCCCCCATTGTAAATATGTTATGCATTATGCTGTGTATTGTACCTTTAACAAGTTATACCATGTGATTGTTACCCAGGAGGTATCAGTGACCAGCTGACCCCAAGAGGGCTCCCTGCTAGTCTCCTCCATATAAGCCCTAGGTGGAGCTAGCTTCTCTCTCTTGGAGCTTAGAGCTCTTTGTGCTGAGGTCCAGTGCAGTGAAGCTGTCTCAGTGTGTGTCCCCGAAGCATTGGAGGCCTAAAGTCAAGTACTGCAGCCACAAGTCAAGTACAAGTAAGCTAAAGTTACCGTCCTGTCAGTCACAAGTCAGCAAGTCAAGTCATCAGTCTACCCAGCGTGGCCTGCACTAAATTCTCCTGTCCAACTAAAAGTCCCAGCAAGCTTGCAATGTCTCTGTGTTACTGGTCACCTCCTTGGGCCCTGGCTGTACTGCATAGACTGTACCAACTGTCTACCCTCAGTAAAGCTACCGTTGTCCGTAACTTGGCATTGGTGTCTTCATTGCCCCTGTGCCTAGCCCAGGATCCAGCGGTATACCTTCGGGTGGTTATAGGCTAAACCACGCCCTGGCATCACAAATACAAGGGGTTAATGCCATCTGCCACTAGGGTAACAACATCTGCCCTGCATCGCAACCACCACCACATCTTTTGGCATCACGAACAGGATATGGGTGTGTGCCTTATGCCACAAGTTCTTTCCCCCCAGTCTTAACTGTGTCCAGTATTGTCTGCAAGAATCGCATGCCGATGCGAATAAAGTTTGTGCCAGAAAGTGTACGGGACTTTGTCTGTGAAAAGTGTTTTACTCGTGGCATGAAATAGAGGGGGAGGTGAAGGAAAGACTGTTGTTTGCCACTGTGGAGTATAAAGAGTCGGTACCTGAAAGGGTTAATTTGGCCTGGTGTTTCCCCCATGCGCGAGCGGTCGCAGCTCCCCCCCTTCAGTCCCCAGTGGTGACGCCGCTTCAGCACAGCGCGGAGGAACCAAAGAGCCACCCTGTGTTGCACAGGAGAAGACTTTGCCGACAGGACCAAAACAGGAAGTTCCCTGGGTGCAGCCATATTGGAGGTTCCGGGGGCTGCACCTGGCTACGCTGTCTTCTATCAAGCACCTGATGCAGCGCAGACTCTGCAAACACCAACAATCACCAGTATTAAGTCTCCGGTGCCGATAGCTATCAGCATTAACCCACTAGTGTTTGCAAGTCTGGTTGCAGGAAAAATTACTACCAGGTGCCTGCAAAATAGAGGGCACCTATTTTATTATCCATTATAGTACCCCCACTAGCCAAATCCAAGCCGCTTTAATTTTCTTAAATGGGAAAGCACCTTATTCTTCTTAAAGCGACAGCACACTAAAAATCCAACCAGATGTCTGAACCCAGATCTCCAGATAAACCGGCGACAGTGCCCCTCCATCTCCAGTAGCGGGATCATCACCTGCCCCAGCGGGCGGAATGTTGCCAGTTTTGCCTGCAGTTTACATCAACAACCCTGGTGTTCCAGCATCTGCACCGGTATTCATGGGGAACCCTGTCCTCCCAACTTACAATGGAGACCCCTTCACCCTGAGGGATTTCAAAGAAAGGATCCAGAGTTTGTTTGTCTTTTACTCTTTCCCTCCTAATCAATAGGTGCAATTGCTCACAGGACAACTACAAGGACCAGCGTTAGAGGAAGTCAGCACCTGGCCAGCACAAGACCGAAGCTACTGTCAGGAGCAGATTTTATTGGATCGGAATGCGGAGCGACATTGAGAAGTGGTGCAGAGAATATGCAGTCTGTAACGTCACCAAGAATGTGCGCAAGGACGCAAGAGCACCCCTCCATTCCATCCAGAGTGAAAGGCCTAACCAATTTGTCGCGCTAGACCATGTCAAGTTGTCTCCTACCCATTCCGGGTACACTTATGCTCTCACTATAGTGGATCACTACTCAAAGTGGGTTGTCCTTGTACCCGTTAAAGACCTCGCAGCCAAGACAGCAGCCCAGATGTTCTATTCCAATTGGGTGCAAACCCTTGGGTGTCCGGAGTCTGTCCTGATGGACCGTGGAACGGCCTTCGAGGCCCAACTTTTCCAAGAGCTGTGTCAATTCCAGGCCTTTAAGAGACTCCAGACTATTGCTTACCCCCCCCCCCCCCCCCGCAGGGGAACGGGCTCTGTGAACGCATCAATCAAATCTTTATCCACATGGCCCGACTACTTCCTGAATTATTGGAGATCTATAATAATACAGTACATTGTTCTACAGGATACACCCCTTTCTACTTGATGATGGGGCGACATGGTCAGCTCCCTTAAAGTCCGGACGTTTAGGCTCCAGGCCCGTTTAATAACTCTCCGCAAGCCTCCCTGGAATGGGTCTCGGACCACCAGAGAAGAATCCACGAAGCAAAAGAAATTGTTAGAGGCTCAACAAAGACAGCAACAGGATTATAACCGTCATGCCTCTGCAAAACTGCTTCAATTGGGGATTAAAGTGTGCCTGTGGAAATTTCCAAGAACCCATAAATTAGACTCTATCTTGGAGAAGGAACCGTACACAGTGAAGGCCACACCCTATGTGGACTCAGACGTGTACGAAGTACAAAGGCCTGGATATGAGCCACAAGTTGTTCTCCGCTACCGAATCAAACTGTGTCTGAAAGAAGACTTACCCGTGCTCCCAGCACCATCTCCTCCAGCTGTCAGACCTGCAAGAGAGTACGTCCCAGGCGAGGGGATCCACCCATCTATGGACTTCCCTATGTTTTCTCCATTAATTTCTACTTCAGCTCCAGTCCTGTCACAGTTGGCTCCAGTTTATACACCGGGTTCCAAAGCACCCACTCTGTCACCAGTCTCTCCAGCACCACAGTCAGCGACTCTGAGTCCTGCCAGTCCTGACCCTGTACCAACTCTTGAATTTGCTGAGAAAGACCCAATCACAGTTCCAGCTGTACCAGGAGCTCCAGAAAAGTCAACCCAAGGTAAAATTCCAGCAAGGTATCGAGATTAATTTCTCACATAAAGTTATGCACCACACATAATGATGCAAAATTAAATAGTCTATATACATGTACATAATTAAATTAGGGCTGTATCATCAACTGTAGTCCCAGTCCACAGATCCATATGTCTATAGTAAATATGTCTAATGTTTTTTTCATGTCCAAGTGTCCTGGATACCTTGCTGGCAATAAGGTATTTCTGATAGCTATACAAAACATGTACCGTGACAGAGATAACCAAATGTCAAAGTAACACTAATGTCTAGATTAATATGTATAGAGTTCTGGGGGGAAGTGTGTAAAACCAAGGGACCCAAGTAGCCAAGGCATTGGGTAGATAGTCTCTGGCAGCCCAATCCGAAAAGTCGTATTTAATTGTTATGCATATTGTTATTGGAATATGTCAAGAGAACGATTACAAGGTCAAAATTCCCTGTATATATTTAAGAGCATGCATGGACATTCCCCATGCCACATGGACTCTTTTTGCTTCCTAGTATCAGACCTAGTATCAGATTTTCCACCCGCCTTTCACCGATCCCTACATGATGGCACCATCAGACATTTAACTTATATCTCTGACTGTGACATCATTCTCTTATCGGACCTAAAACTGTGGTATACCACGGTTTTAGGTCCAGTCAGAAAACCGTATGTGGGACAAAAATGCTGACTCCAGTCGGCTCACTGAAATGCATTACATACGTGCCGGGTCCTGCTGGGATATGGGAGCGCCCGGTTTTCGCCCCCCCCCCCCCCCAAGCTGTATCCCGGTCACGTACACTACAAACGTAGTGTGAACCCAGCCTCAGACACAATGCCATCCATGAGTTAAACTGAAAAACTGAAAAATATGGTTGTATTGGCTGTGACAGGGGTCATGCGACCAAAGATTGTTTAATCACTCATTGGGAATTATGCTACGCTGTGGCTAAGCTTAGTAAATGGGGTCACGTTGTGGGTTTCAGGAGCCCTGTTGACTTAGCTGTGACGCAGCATGATTCCCTCAAAGCGACATGGCAATCTATGGTTGAATGGCTTCTGTTGCAGCCAAAAATGCCAAGTTGCCCTGGTCTTAGATTACTTCGACAGATCTATATTTAGGTGTTTTGCCTTGTATCTGAATACAAGGCACCTTTCTTTGCCCCTACTAGATTCCTTATTTACTGTTTAGGTGAAAGCTTTCCCAGAATCCAAGATAGACATTTGTGTAATTTCACCTTTGTCAGGACTCCCTAAAGCCGAAGAGTCTAAAGCCGAAGAGTCGGCTCACTGAAATGCATTACATACGTGCCGGGTCCTGCTGGGATATGGGAGCGCCCGGTTTTCGCCCCCCCCCCCCCCAAGCTGTATCCCGGTCACGTACACTACAAACGTAGTGTGAACCCAGCCTCAGACACAATGCCATCCATGAGTTAAACTGAAAAACTAAATATTTAATCTTTGTGACACTTAAATTGAATTTGCATAATAATTTAGAACAGGGTGTGAATTCATTTGCACAAATACATCAGGGAGGATCACAGGTCACTCTGGAGAATGTTTCCCGCCTCCACTCCGCTCCCCTGTGATCCTCCCTGATGTATCGGTGCAGACAGCGTTAATAAATGAAACCTGAAGACTACTATGACTGGTGAGTGCTCCATGTCTTTGTTTTGAGTGACATTTTTATTGCACCCAAAGAACCTCTTCACATGGGTGCTTCTGGAGCTTTTCTTTTTCACAAATTGAATTGTCTTAGATATTTAATCCTTTAGGCTGGGGCTATATGGTTGTATTGGCTGTGACAGGGGTCATGCGACCAAAGATTGTTTAATCACTCATTGGGAATTATGCTACGCTGTGGCTAAGCTTAGTAAATGGGGTCACGTTGTGGGTTTCAGGAGCCCTGTTGACTTAGCTGTGACGCAGCATGATTCCCTCAAAGCGACATGGCAATCTATGGTTGAATGGCTTCTGTTGCAGCCAAAAATGCCAAGTTGCCCTGGTCTTAGATTACTTCGAGAGATCTATATTTAGGTGTTTTGCCTTGTATCTGAATACAAGGCACCTTTCTTTGCCCCTACTAGATTCCTTATTTACTGTTTAGGTGAAATCTTTCCCAGAATCCAAGATAGACATTTGTGTAATTTCACCTTTGTCAGGACTCCCTAAAGCCGAAGAGTCTAAAGCCGAAGAGTCGGCTCACTGAAATGCATTACATACGTGCCGGGTCCTGCTGGGATATGGGAGCGCCCGGTTTTCGCCCCCCCCCCCCCCAAGCTGTATCCCGGTCACGTACACTACAAACGTAGTGTGAACCCAGCCTCAGACACAATGCCATCCATGAGTTAAACTGAAAAACTAAATATTTAATCTTTGTGACACTTAAATTGAATTTGCATAATAATTTAGAACAGGGTGTGAATTCATTTGCACAAATACATCAGGGAGGATCACAGGTCACTCTGGAGAATGTTTCCCGCCTCCACTCCGCTCCCCTGTGATCCTCCCTGATGTATCGGTGCAGACAGCGTTAATAAATGAAACCTGAAGACTACTATGACTGGTGAGTGCTCCATGTCTTTGTTTTGAGTGACATTTTTATTGCACCCAAAGAACCTCTTCACATGGGTGCTTCTGGAGCTTTTCTTTTTCACAAATTGAATTGTCTTAGATATTTAATCCTTTAGGCTGGGGCTATATGGTTGTATTGGCTGTGACAGGGGTCATGCGACCAAAGATTGTTTAATCACTCATTGGGAATTATGCTACGCTGTGGCTAAGCTTAGTAAATGGGGTCACGTTGTGGGTTTCAGGAGCCCTGTTGACTTAGCTGTGACGCAGCATGATTCCCTCAAAGCGACATGGCAATCTATGGTTGAATGGCTTCTGTTGCAGCCAAAAATGCCAAGTTGCCCTGGTCTTAGATTACTTCGACAGATCTATATTTAGGTGTTTTGCCTTGTATCTGAATACAAGGCACCTTTCTTTGCCCCTACTAGATTCCTTATTTACTGTTTAGGTGAAAGCTTTCCCAGAATCCAAGATAGACATTTGTGTAATTTCACCTTTGTCAGGACTCCCTAAAGCCGAAGAGTCTGTAGAGATATTATGGTTTTACAACTATATACATCTTCTATCAGTTTTTCTATTCCCATTTTCATCATTGTTATGGTAGATATACACATACGATAGCTGTCAGCCATTCTTGTTCGACTGTCTGCTATCTCTTCATAAATGATGTGCTCAGAATGGGGCACGCTGCTGACAGATTCCTCTGGCAATGACTTATGTCATAAAGAACAAGAGGATCAGACAATTGAAATTCAACTTGTCTCGAGAAAGAGTCAGGAGATCCCCTTACACGAAAGATGGACTGCCAGTCCTGCCGCATGGTTGGTTGGGCTGACACATCTAATATGTATAGGGGGCCCCAAGCATTTATCTTTAGGATTCTTTAGTGTTTTTTACACTTTAGGGTACAGTCCCACATAGTACTTACTCAGCATATTTCACGCTGCGCAAAATGTGCTGTGCAACGGGAAATATGCAGCATATTCTCCAATCCCCATATACACACAGGGGTACCCAGCGGCAACCATGTGTGTTCAGCAAGGTTTTGGGGCGAGGCTGCGCGTCGGTGTGACTGTGATGCACTGCCCCACCCCCAAACCTCACTGAACACACATGTATGTGTGTATGCTCATCGCAGAATACGCAGCATCTTTCCCACTGTGCAGCACACTTTGCACAGTGTGAAATACACAGAGTTAGCACTATGTGGGACTTTACCCTTAGGGTTTGGGTGCTGAGATCCCACTGATCGACAGGAGCACTCAGCTGTGCGCCTTCATTTCTGATTTGTGTGGAATAGAGACTCATATAGAGTCTATGAGATGTTGTTAAAGCTTTACTCCACCCCTAGACATCTTATCCCCTATCCAAAGGGTATCCAAAGGGTAGGGGATAAGATGTCTAATCACTGAGGTCCTGCTGCTGGGGACCCCTGCAATCTCCCTGCTGAATCCGGCGTTCATTTAGAGCGTCGGGTGCAGAGCCGGAGGCTCATGATGTCACGGCCATGCCACATTTGTCACGGCCACGCCCCCTCAATGCAAGTCTATAGAAGGGGGCCTGATGGACGTCATGCCCCCTCCCATAGACTTGTATTGAGGGGGGCATGGCCGTGACAAAACGAGCGGGGCGTGGCCGTGAAGTCATGAGCCCCCCCCCACCCTGTATCGACATTCATCCGGCACGGCGGGACCCGCCGCGATCAGACATCTTATCCCCTATCCAAAGGATAGGGGATAAGATGTCTAGGGGCAGAGTACCCCTTTAAGCTTTGCTAGATAAGTGGTCAAAATAGTAGAAACTGCTGTTCAATGGTTCCAAGTGTAAAATAATTCACTTTGTGTGGTTTATTACTTTATAGCCCAGTCAGGCTGAGGTTTGCTTCTTAGTAAATTGTAAAATCCCTTCTGGAAAGTGGGGGCATTTCATACTGCTCCCGTGAATTCCCCACTTCCTAATACAGCCCTTTATGAGGTTCTTCCTTATCTAAGGACGATGATGAAGACTTGGCTCACTGACTAACAACATGTCTGTAGACCTGAGCAGTGATTGACTGGAAGTGGCTTTCAAGTCCATGTTAAAGACATTGACCTCGATCAATAAAAGGTCAGGAACCTGTAGGGAGGTCTAGACCAGCTCAAGTTCCGCAGTATACCGTCTGTAAATTGTCATGCTATAACACAGTGTTATAACTAGAGATTTACACCCTTGGTTGGTTTGTCAAACCGCATGGTTTATATCACTATAAATGCAATAAAGAAGAGGACGTTTTAGGAGGAACCTTCAATAGGTACGTATGTACCATTGTATAGAAGACATGTGAAAGACTGATGAAAACGCATTATATGCCTAACTAGGACACCACTATTTTACATAGTCCAGTTGAACTCTTGCTGACACACCTGCTATCACTGGCATTGTTGGTGTGGTCCTGGTAGTGGCGTCTGTGACCCGAGTTGTTGAGTTAATTGATTTATTCAAGGTCTACTGTTTCCTTAATCACATCTCAGTTTGCAAAGACTGGCAAAACATCTACTGACTGAAGCAGCTGTGGTTGAAAGCTGAATGAAAGAAACAGAAGAGCACTTTGTCAAATTATGGTTAAAAACCCCCCACAAAACTAAGGCCCCTCCAGATGGCTGGAGTTTTCACATTAATTGAACAGCATACTGCTGCGCCCTGACAGTCTGCAGCCTTTCTTAAGTGCTGCGGTTATTAAGAATTTTGCTCAATATTTGGAATTAATTATGCCATTATAACTTGTGTTGGAGTTTAGCTCAGTAGAATTGAGCAAAAGGCAGTAAACGGCAGTCTGAGACAGTGATACGGTTCAAATGCAGGGCTTCCCCTGTTCTCTATTTTCAAACACATTGGCATAAAACACAACAAAAACCTGCTTGTCCAGCACTAACCAAACACTTTACACTGGCCCTCACTATACAAGTGGCTTACTACTGGCCACTCGGAAAATCAAACTTTACACATGTTACCTCACACCACTGGCAAATGTCACCAAGTCCGCTTTTGGGGATACAACCCTCTGGAGTACAACTCCCATCTGAGAGTCAGGTTCCTCCTTAGCCTGACTAGTAAACTAACTTATAGCTATTTGTTAACATCCAGGGATGAGATGTCTTCAGTACCTGTGCTGATTAGGGCTACTGTAAAAACCTGCAGTGGCACAGGAAACGGAAGGCCCCATTACCAACCTACCTTTCATTCCATAAAAATCCAGGCCCAAATATAGGACTTACCAAAAGTCTCTAGAACCTAAATCTTGACAGAGATTTAAAGGGGTACTCTGGTGGTTAAGATTTTTGGCTATATTGCATCTTCTTTTAATGTTCATGTTTTTTTGCAATTGACATGTATTATATGTTTGTGTAGCATGTGTCTTTTTTTCTTACCTGTTTGTGGGCCAGGAAGTTCTGTAGTTCTGTGTTGGATCTCTGACTGTTGTCCACAGGTTAGGATTAGACTGTGGACAAGATGTCATAGCTTTTTTTTTCTCTCTTCTTTCAGAACTGCATGACAGAGATAGGCCACTCCCCCCTCATCTCCCCCCTCCTGGAGGACGTTAAGTGTGTGTATGCTAGTGTTTACAAACCAGTGTGCCTCCAGCTGTTGCAAAGCTACAACTCCCAGCATGCCTGGAAAGACTTTGGGCATGCTGGGAGTTGTAGTTTTGCAACAGCTGAAGGCCCACTGGTTGGGAAACACTGTCCTAGCCTATTCAGCATACACCTCATGTTACACCAGTGTTTCCAAACCAGTGTGCCTCCAGCTGTTGTAAAACTACAACTCCCAGCATTCCCTGACAGTCTATGGGCATGCTGGGAGTTGTAGTCTTGCAACAGCTGGAGGCACACTGATTGGGAAACACTGGCCTAGCCTATTCAGTATATTACAAACAAAGTGCATTGTTTCCCAACCAGGGTGTCTTCAGCTGTATCAAAACTACAACTCCCAGCATGCCCAGACAGCTTTTGGCTGTCCAGGCATGCTGGTAGTAGTAGTTTTGCAACACCTGGAAGCACCCTGGTTGGGAAACACTGGTGTATGTAGAGTTGTGGTGAACTACAACCCCCAGGAGACTACAGAGGCAGCATGTTGGTGTTATACCACAGACTGAAGACTCCTGAATTACACATGCTGGGAGTTGTAGTCCCTTTTGTGTGTGTATGCCAGTGTATCCAGACCAGGGCTGATTATATTAGTGTGCTGTGTATAAGGGGGCCGACCCGGGAAAATAGTAGGATGGGTAAAGGGTGGGGGAAAAAAAGGAGCCAACCCAAACCAGCAAGGCATGTGGCATGCTGGGATTTGTAGTTTTCAGCACAGCAAGAAACAGGAAATAGAAGCAAAGATAGGAAAACAAAGTGGGGGATAAAAAGACAACAAAGAACGGAAATAGAGTCGCCTAAACAACAAGAATAGAAATTAAACAAAACAAATAGGGTAAGTCAAAGACGGAAAAACACGTTGACCACCGGAGTAACCCCTTTAACTCTCTCCTGGATTTCCCATATCTTACCCAGCTTTGCCTGGATGGGATATGAGCTCACTGATACCTAGTGTCTACATATGACAGGTACCTTACATAGCGATCCCCGACCACCATTCCTGTCACTGTCTTACGCTTCTTAATGATGTCATCTGATCTCACCTCCGTATAGGATGGCTGGGGATGGAAATATTTATCAAAGTTGCCCAGTTGCCCATAGCAACCAATCCGTTCGCTTCTTTCATTTTGCAGAGGCCTTGTTAAAAATAAAAGAAGCGAACGGATTGGTTGCTATGGGCAACTGGGCAACTTACCAATCCGATTGCTTCTTTCATTTTGCAGAGGCCTTGTTAAAAATGAAAGAAGCGATCGGATTGGTTGCTATGGGCAACTTTTCCTTTGCACAGGTTTTGATAAATCTCCCCCTATGGGGGAGATTTATCAAAATCTGTGCAAAGGAAAAGTTGCCCATAGCAACCAATCCGATCGCTTCTTTCATTTTTAACAAGGCCTCTGCAAAATGAAAGAAGCCAACGGATTGGTTGCTATGGGCAACTGGGCAACTTACCAATCCATTCGCTTCTTTCATTTTGCAGAGGCCTTGTTAAAAATGAAAGAAGCGATCGGATTGGTTGCTATGGGCAACTGCTCAACCGGGCAACTTTTCCTCTGGACAGGATTTGATAAATCTCCCCCAATATTTACCAGCTCTGTTAGCTGCAGTCTGAGATATCTAACATCAAGATGGCGAAGCTGACAGTGGCAAAAAAATACAGAATACTGTGAAAAGTTGTTTTTTTTTTTCCGACACATGGAGTTGAGTTGTTTAGAACTTGCCATTCTTTTTTCAATTTAGGTATTATATATTGATTTAATAAAATCTATCATGTAGAACGTCTAGTCATCCTTCTAGCCCTGCGGCTTTTGTTATTGCTTTTCACAGCACATGGCTAGGGCAATAAAATAAGGCTGACAATAATAAGTTGGGTGTCGACTGACCTCCCCTAGAGTGGCAGAACGCCATTCGCTTTCCTCCCACAGAGTTTATATTTTCTGGTTTACAATAAATTACATGAAGCGCTAATCTCTCCGCACATGATTCATCCCCAGAAAATCGTTACCGCAACTTCACAAAGATACTTTACTGTGTTATGAGGAATTTGGAATGAAGCCGGTCGTGTCAGGAAGGAGGTTATACATATAAATGGCCTGTCAGGGGCGATGTTTACGGCTTACTGTGTGTACGAGCAGAATTCGGGACATTTAAGGGAGCAAAGCTCGAGCTGTAGGCACTTATTATAACTTCTGATGGTTTTACGTAAAGCATTTGGCTACAAGGAATTGTAATTTGGTCATGTCCAGTGTTGGGGGTTCTGGTGTTCTACGTATAGAGTATAATAGAATTGTATTATGGCCATGTCTAGCGGTTGGGTCATGTTGGGGGTTGTAGTGTTCTGCACATATAGTATAAAATAATTGTATTATGCTCATGTCCGTTGGTTGGGTCATGTTGGGGGTTGTAGTGTTCTACGTATAGAGTATAATAGAATTCTATTATGATTATGTCCAGTGGTCGGATCATGTTGGGGGTTGTAGTGTTCTACGTATAGAGTATAATAGAATTGTATTATGGCCATGTCTAGCGGTTGGGTCATGTTGGGGGTTGTAGTGTTCTATGTACAGAGTATAATAGAGTTGTATTATGGCCTTGTCTAGGGATTAAGTCACGTTGGGGGTTGTAGTGTTCTATGTACAGAGTATAATAAAATTGTATTATGCTCATGTCCATTGATCGGGTCATGTTGGGGGTTGTAGTGTTCTACGTATAGAGTATAATAGAATTCTATTATGATTATGTCCAGTGGTCGGGTCATGTTGGGGGTTGTAGTATTCTATGTACAGAAGAAAATAGAATTGTATTATGGCCTTGTCTAGTGTTTGGGTCATATTAGGAATTGTAGTATTTTATGCACAGAGTATAATACAATTGAATTATGGCCATGTCTAGCGTTTGGGTCATGTTGGGGGTTGTAGTGTTCTGCACATATAGTATAAAATAATTGTATTATGCTCATGTGCGTTGGTTGGGTCATGTTGGGGGTTGTAGTGTTCTACGTATAGAGTATAATAGAATTGCATTGTGCTCATGTCCATTGGTTGGGTCATGTTGGGGGTTGTAGTAGTGTTCTATGTACAGAGTATAATAGAATTGTATTATGGCCATGTCTAGCGTTTGGGTCATGTTAGGGGTTGTAGTGTTCTTTGTATAGAGTATAATAAAATTGTGTTATGGCCATTTGTAGTGTTTGTATTATAGTCATGCATTATAGTTAGGTCTTTTAATAGTCATTGCATTATAGTCATGTTATGATGAAGGTTGTAGTATTCTTTGTATATACAGTACAATTTTATTATGATCATGTTCAGTGGTTAGGGCATGTTGGGAGTTGTAGTGTTCTCTGTACAGAGCAATGTTTTCTGAACAGTGTGTCACTAGCTGTTGCAAAACTACAACTCCCATCATGCCCGGACAGCCAAAGGCTGTCCGGGCATGCTGGGAATTGTAGTTTTACAACAGCTGGAGACACACTGTTTAGAAAACACTGGTACAGAGTATAATAGAATTATATTGGTCGGTCATGTTGGGGCTTGTAGTGTTCTATATACAATGTGTAATATAATTGTATTATGGTCGTGTCTAGTGTTTGGGTCATGTTGGGGGTTGTAGTCTTCTAGGTATAGAGTATAATGGAATTGTATTATAGTGTTACATTATAGTCAGGTCCTTTAATAGTCACTGCATTATAGTTGTGTCATGTTGGAGGTCGTAGTGTTCTATGTATAGAATACAATTGTATTATGGTCATGTCCAGTGGTTGGGGCATGTTGGGAGTTGTAGTGTTCTCTGTACAGAATATAACAGACTTGTATAATGGTCATGACCAGTGATCAGGTCATGCTGTAATGTTCTCTCTATAGAGTAGAATAGAAATGTATTATCATCATGTCCAGTGGTTGGGTACAGAGCTGATTCAAAGCTCTGGTGGGCCCTTAGCAAAAAAATATGACAGTGGGCCCCCTCCCGACCCGTGAATGCGTCACTATACACAGACCAGTATCACCAATAACATCACTATACACAAACCAGTATCACCAATAACATCACTATACACAGACCAGTATCACCAATAACATCACTACACACAGACCAGTATCACCAATAACATCACTATACACAGACCAGTATCACCAATAACATCACTATACACAGGCCAGTATCACCAATAACACCACTATACACAGACCAGTATCACCAATAACATCACTATACACAGACCAGTATCACCAATAACACCACTATACACAGACCAGTATCACCCAATAACACCACTATACACAGCCCAGTATCCCCAATAACACCACTATACACAGCCCAGTATCACCAATAACAACACTACACAGACCAGTATCACCAATAACATCACTATACACAGACCAGTATCGCCAATAACACCACTATACACAGCCCAGTATCGCCAATAACATCACTATACACAGGCCAGTATCATTAATAACATCACTACACACAGACCAGTATCACTAATAACATCACTATACACAGACCAGTATCACCAATAACATCACTATACACAGACCAGTATCACCAATAACATCACTACACACAGACCAGTATCACCAATAACATCACTATACACAGACCAGTATCACCAATAACTTCACTATACACAGACCAGTATCACCAATAACATCACTACACACAGGCCAGTATCACCAATAACATCACTATACACAGCCAAGTATAACCAATAACATCACTATACACAGACCAGTATCACCAATAACATCACTATACACAGACCAGTATCACCAATAACACCACTACACACAGACCAGTATCACCAATAACACCACTATACACAGACCAGTATCACCAATAACATCACTACACACAGGCCAGTATCACCAATAACATCAATATACACAGCCAAGTATAACCAATAACATCACTATACACAGACCAGTATCACCAATAACATCGCTATACACAGGCCAGTATCATTAATAACATCACTACACACAGACCAGTATCACCAATAACATCACTATACACAGACCAGTATCATTAATAACATCACTACACACAGACCAGTATCACCAATAACATCACTATACACAGACCAGTATCACCAATAACATCACTATACACAGACCAGTATCACCAATAACTTCACTATACACAGACCAGTATCACCAATAACATCACTACACACAGGCCAGTATCACCAATAACATCACTATACACAGACCAGTATAACCAATAACATCACTATACACAGACCAGTATCACCAATAACATCACTATACACAGACCAGTATCATTAATAACATCACTACACACAGACCAGTATCACCAATAACATCACTATACACAGACCAGTATCATTAATAACACCACTATACACAGACCAGTATCACCAATAACATCACTATACACAGACCAGTATCACCAATAACATCACTATACACAGACCAGTATCACCAATAACATCACTATACACAGACCAGTATCACCAATAACATCACCACACACAGGCCAGTATAACCAATAACATCACTATACACAGACCAGTATCACCAATAACATCACTATACACAGACCAGTATCACCAATAACATCACTATACACAGACCAGTATCACCAATAACATCACTATACACAGACCAGTATCATTAATAACATCACTACACACAGACCAGTATCACCAATAACATCACTATACACAGACCAGTATCACCAATAACATCACTATACACAGACCAGTATCATTAATAACACCACTATACACAGACCAGTATCACCAATAACATCACTATACACAGACCAGTATCACCAATAACACCACTATACACAGACCAGTATCGCCAATAACACCACTATACACAGACCAGTATCACCAATAACATCACTATACACAGACCAGTATCACCAATAACATCACTATACACAGACCAGTATCACCAATAACATCACTATACACAGACCAGTATCACCAATAACATCACTACACACAGACCAGTATCACCAATAACATCACTACACACAGGCCAGTATAACCAATAACACCACTATACACAGACCAGTATCACCAATAACATCACTATACACAGACCAGTATCACCAATAACACCACTACACACAGACCAGTATCACCAATAACACCACTATACACAGACCAGTATCACCAATAACATCACTATACACAGACCAGTATCATTAATAACGTCACTACACACAGACCAGTATCACCAATAACATCACTATACACAGACCAGTATCACCAATAACATCACTATACACAGACCAGTATCACCAATAACACCACTACACACAGACCAGTATCACCAATAACACCACTATACACAGACCAGTATCACCAATAACATCACTATACACAGACCAGTATCACCAATAACACCACTATACACAGACCAGTATCACCAATAACATCACTATACACAGACCAGTATCACCAATAACATCACTATACACAGACCAGTATCACCAATAACACCACTATACACAGACCAGTATCACCAATAACACCACTACACACAGACCAGTATCACCAATAACATCACTACACACAGACCAGTATCACCAATAACACCACTATACACAGGCCAGTATCGCCAATAACATCACTATACACAGGCCAGTATCACAGTAGACCGTATAAGTGATTACAGTGCCCTTAGATCCAGTGACTCTCAAGGGGCTTCTTCATGGAGTTATTCTCTTTTCTTTTCTTCTTTATTTGGATCACACTGACAGCAGGACTGATTCAACTGGGGATCTTGGGCAAGTGTCCTGGGTTCCCAATCAGCGAGTGAGCGAAAGAGCTGCCCCCCTGCGCCTAATGTTGAGGGGCACTGCCCGAGGCAACTTTGTAGTTTCCTCATGATGGCGGAAGCGCCCCTGTCTGGGTGGGCCTCCTTAGATAGTGCCCACGCTGCCATCGGATAAGGCGGCCCTGGTTGGGTTATGGAGGTGTACTACCCTATATTTGTTCACAATAAAACAGAATCCCCAATGGCTTTTTCCAGTACTTGTAATAACCCCAATACGGCTATGTAGGTTCTTTTTCCCCAGCCCTCTTTAGTTTTTGTCGATATAAGATGAATACATCACTTCGCCCTGCAGCGCACATTTCCCCCGTATAAGTATTGCCTTATTAAATGACATAGTTAATTGACCGGCCCATTACTACAATACAGATCACACGCAGTAAACACTCTATAAATTATAGGTCTTCTCATTAGCAGCTCATTCACATCCACCTTTACAGTATCTTCTCCGCAAGAGACGCCTCATAGTGAACACTCAGCTATCCCAGATACATTTATTTAGGATTGGATTTTAATAACATGTTTCACTGGCCGAGAACAACAGATAAGGTAATGAAGTAAATGAGTTTATTGGACATAAAACACAAACCTGACATCACCGAGTCTACAATTATATCAGCGATACGGACATTAAACAGCCCGCCGCTCCGCATTCCTCATTAGTAGGGATATCATGCACCCCGCCATCGATAGGACTGTAAACTATGGTCCTGGAGCTGGAGGATAATGTCCGCCACTAATCATAGAGACGCTATTAGTCTTGAGTCACCTTGTAAGAAGATGATGACAAGGTGCACAGGACCAGGAAGGATTTGTACTGTAACAGGCCTAGGGGATTGTCAAGTCTTTATCTAAGTAAAGGTTTTTTAATAGCAAATATATAGCTGTTAATATATGATTTTGTATAAACCCATTCACCCATTGTTATCGAACTGTGTGAGAGAAAAACTGGTCTGTGTATAGTGATGTTATTGGTGATACTGGTCTGTGTATAGTGATGTTATTGGTGATACTGGTCTGTGTATAGTGGTGTTATTGGTGATACTGGTCTGTGTATAGTGGTGTTATTGGTGATACTGGTCTGTGTATAGTGGTGTTATTGGTGATACTGGTCTGTGTATAGTGGTGTTATTGGTGATACTGGTCTGTGTGTAGTGATGTTATTGGTGATACTGGTCTGTGTATAGTGGTGTTATTGGTGATACTGGTCTGTGTATAGTGGTGTTATTGGTGATACTGGTCTGTGTATAGTGGTGTTATTGGTGATACTGGTCTGTGTATAGTGATGTTATTGGTGATACTGGTCTGTGTATAGTGGTGTTATTGGTGATACTGGTCTGTGTATAGTGGTGTTATTGGTGATACTGGTCTGTGTATAGTGGTGTTATTGGTGATACTGGTCTGTGTATAGTGGTGTTATTGGTGATACTGGTCTGTGTATAGTGGTGTTATTGGTGATACTGGTCTGTGTGTAGTGATGTTATTGGTGATACTGGTCTGTGTATAGTGGTGTTATTGGTGATACTGGTCTGTGTATAGTGGTGTTATTGGTGATACTGGTCTGTGTATAGTGGTGTTATTGGTGATACTGGTCTGTGTGTAGTGATGTTATTGGTGATACTGGTCTGTGTATAGTGATGTTATTGGTGATACTGGTCTGTGTATAGTGATGTTATTGGTGATACTGGTCTGTGTATAGTGATGTTATTGGTGATACTGGTCTGTGTATAGTGGTGTTATTGGTGACACTGGTCTGTGTGTAGTGGTGTTATTGGTGATACTGGTCTGTGTGTAGTGATGTTATTGGTGATACTGGTCTGTGTATAGTGGTGTTATTGGTGATACTGGTCTGTGTATAGTGATGTTATTGGTGATACTGGAGAGATTTTCCCACAGCGACCAATCACAGCCCAGTTTTCACTTTACTAGCGCTCGTTAAAGGGGTACTCCACTGCTCAGCATTTGGAACAACCTTTCCGAACGCTGAAGCTGGTGCTGGGAGCCTGTGACGTCACAGCCCTTCCCCCTCATGAGATCACGCCGCTCCCTCAATGCAAGTCTATGGGAGGGGGCGTGATGGTCATCACGCCCCCTCCCATAGACTTGCATTGAGGGGGCGGTGTGTGACGTCATGAGGGGGCGGTGCTATGACGTCACGGGCTCTTGGCACCATCTCCAGCATTCGGAACAGTTTGTTCCAAACGCTGAGCAGCGGGGTACTATTTTTTTATCTCACAAATTTTGATAAATCTGGGCCATTCTCTTACAATCTATTTATATAAAGCTTAATGTGTGTGCAGTATGTCTGTTCCAGAATCACTTTCAAACGACTTGAAATATTTTGATGAAACTTGGCGAACGTTACTTATATGTCAACTAAAAATTATAGTAGAGTTGAATTAACCCTAACCCATCCCAATATGCGAGGGTCAGGATTTTTTGTCCAAAGTCCCATGCAAGTCTAGGGGACTTACGGTACCTTACTCCAAAAGGTCCATTCTGCATCTCCTGTTGGTCCGGCTTGTAAGCCATGCCCCTCCCACAAGTGAGACCCCCACACACAAGCCACACCCCTACCTCAAGCCCTTTCTATTTTTTGTTTTGGCTCAAGCTTGCAAACACTATTTTTGCCCGATACGCCCACAACCACAATCTCTTTAACACAACTCAGCCCCATCTTACTCCACAAGTGCCACATCTCAGGCTGAATAAGGACGGGATGTGAGGACGGGATGTGAGGACGGGATGTGAGGTCGGGATGTGAGGTCGGGATGTGAGGTCGGGATGTGGGGACGGGATGTGAGGTCGGGATGTGAGGTCGGGATGTGAGGTCGGGATGTGAGGACAGCATGTGAGGTCGGGATGTGAGGTCGGAATGTGAGGACAGCATGTGAGGTCGGGATGTGAGGTCGGGATGTGAGGACTGGATGTGAGGATGGGATGTGAGGACGGGATGTGAGGACGGGATGTGAGGACGGGATGTGAGGTGGGGATGTGAGGTGGGGATGTGAGGACGGGATGTGAGGTCGAGACATGAGGACAGGATGTGAGGTCGGGATGTGAGGTCGGGATGTGAGGTCGGGATGTGGGGACGGGATGTGGGGATGGGAAGTGGGGACAGGATGTGAGGACGGTATGTGAGGACAGCATGTGAGATCGGGATGTGAGGACAGCATGTGAGGTCGGGATGTGAGGACGGGATGTGAGGTCGGGATGTGAGGACGGGATGTGAGGTCGGGATGTGAGGACGGGATGTGAGGTCGGGATGTGAGGTCGGGATGTGGGGACGGGATGTGGGGACGGGATGTGGGGATGGGAAGTGGGTCGTGATGTGGGGTCCGGATGTGAGGACAGCATGTGAGGTCAGGATGTGAGGACAGCATGTGAGGTCAGGATGTGAGGTCGGAATGTGGGGACGGGATGTGGGGATGGGAAGTGGGTCGGGATGTGAGGTCGGGAAGTGAGGTTGGGATGTGAGGACTGGATGTGAGGACGGGATGTGAGGATGGGATGTGGGGACGGGATATGAGGATGGGATATGAGGTCGGGATATAAGGACAGTTTTTAGTTAGGAAGATCAGGCAACATCAAGTACTCTGCTAGTTTATAATACAGATACTATTCGCTGCTTACGGGGGGGGGGGGGGGGGGGGCAGTGAGGGGGGCATCTGCACAGGCTACACATGTTTCACCAGTGAACCAGGTACAGCCTAGTGCAGAATAGGGCCATAAGGGATTAGATGATGAGCATCTCTCAGCTGCCTCATTTTTGGTGTGATAGTCCTGCATAATGGGTATTAACCCCTTAAGGATGGAGGACGTAAATGTACGTCCTGGGGAGGTGGTACTTAACGCACCAGGACGTACATTTACGTCCTAAGCATAACCGCGAGCATCGGAGCGATGCCCGGATCATGCGCGGCAGGTCCCGACGGCTGATGGCAGCCAGGGACCCGCCCGTAATGGCGGACATCCGCGATCCCTCAGATGTCCGCCATTAAAACCTCAGATGCCGTGATCAATACAGATCACGGCATCTGCCGCATGGCGGTCACTAAAATGGATGATCGGATTGCCCGCAGCGCTGCCGTGGCGATCCGATCATCCAGCACGGCAGCCGGAGGTCCCCTCACCTGGCTCCGCTGCCTTCTGGGAGTCTTCTGCTCTGTTCTGCCTTCCTGCAGACCAGAGCAGAAGATGACCGATAATGCTGATCAGTGCTGTGTCCTATACATAGCACTGAACAGTATTAGCAATCGAGTGATTGCTATAAATAGTCCCCTATGGGGACTATTAAAATGTAAAAATAAAAGTAAAAAAAGAAAGTAAAAAAATATGGGAAAAACCCCCTCCCCCAATAAAAACGTAAATTGTCCCATTTTCCCTATTTCACCCCCAAAAAGTGTTAAAAAATATTTTATATACATATTTGGTATCGTCGCGTGCGTAAATATCTGAACTATTAAAATAAAATGTTAATGATACCGTACGGTGAACAGCCTGAACGTAAAAATAAGCCCAAAATAGATGCTTTTTTATAACATTTTATTCACAAAAAAATTAATAAAAAATGGATTAAAAGTTCTATATAAGCAAATATGGTATCAATAAAAAGTATAGATCATGCCGCAAAATATGAGACCACATACTGCCGCTTATACGGAAAAATGAAAAAGTTATAGGTCTTCAAAATAGGAGGATTTTAAATGTACTAATTTGGTTAAAAAGTTTGAGTAATAGAAAAGTATGTTATCATGGGTATAATTTTAATCGTATTGACCCAAAGAATAAAGAACACACGTCATTTTTACTGTAAATTGTACGGTGTGAAAAAAAAAACCTTGCAAAATTGTGGTTTTCTTTTTAATTTCACCACACAAATAGTATTGTTTGGTTGAGAGGTACCCTTTAACCTTTCATAATGAGAATTCAACTAGAGAAAAAAAACAGATATGGTCGCACATTCACAACATGCACCTTGATCTAATGCTTCTCTGCAACATTTATGAACCTGTTACGGACCCAGGACGTACCTGTATGCCCTGAGTCCGCTCCCGATCTACAACGCGGGGCCACGGCCATAGCGGGTCGGGACCCGTGGCTAATAGCGCGTGGCATTGATCGCGCTGCCGTGCGCTATTAACCCTTTAGACGCGGCGTTCA